>NW_024572619.1:0-127968 GCF_018153835.1 Drosophila eugracilis
GTACTGCTCTGCAACCCTGGCCAAACCCCTTTTAAAATTATTTAACCTTTCCCTGAAAACGTCTACGTTTCCGCTATCTGGAAAGAGTCCCTTATCATTCCCCTTCACAAGAAGGGAAAAAAATCGGATGCTGAAAATTACAGAGGTATATCTAAACTATCAGCAATTCCGAAACTTTTCGAAAAAATTGCCTCACTTGCAGCACCAGTGTAGGTCGGTCATATCTCCATGCCAGCATGGCTTTATAAAACAACGGTCTACCACTACCAATCTTCTTGAACTAGCAAACTTCGTGATCACTGGATTCCAAAATAAACTTCAGACGGATGTCATTTACACTGATATTGATATAAACTCTTAGAAAACACGTAAATATTTTCGAATTTCAATCCGTTTGCACTGAGCATAATGTTGATTTTACCACAATTTAAAGGTCCAACAATAAGAGCTCTTATTGTTTTAGGTAAGAGAGAACTTTGTCGTGGGGGTTGTTTTTTCTCGTTTTCATCGTTGATATTTCTAACGATAATTTTTTATTTTTGACTTATTAAACGCATTCTTAAAGCTTATGTACCTCATTCGATGAGAAATTTTTGATGATTAAACATCAATATAATGGGGAAGCGTTTTTATGATCGATTCATTAGTGTTTTCAATTGTAAACGAGGTGGTGGTCTTGTCAACAACTTAATTAATACATTATCGTTTGAAGCCCATATACCAGGATATAAATTTTGTGGGCCGGGTACACAGCTAGAAAAACGTTTGAAACGAGGTGATCAGGGAATAAATAAACTGGTGAAAAAGCAGCATCATATTTGGTGACCAACATTATGAAAGCAAAAAAAAAATTTGGAATGGGGATATCAAAAACAAAAAAGAAATGTAAAGGGAAGACGACGAATCTGTTATTAACGCTGCTTCTAGAACATTAAAAAAACAAAAGCCATTGGACATTATGAGTGCAATTAAAATTGCACGAAAATCAGTTCAATAGACAATGGGTTCAAAGAAAAACGTGAAAGTACCAAGTGTAATGTACCCAAAACTGGTGGTTTTTAACAATCGTACCTATTTTGACTGCCCTAAGTGCCCTCGGTAGTTTAGCTAGTGGAAGTGCCGCAATTGCAAAAACAATAAACAACGATAAAATGGCGAAAGAGGATATGGACGAGAAGAAACGACATAATAGAAAAATTGAAAGTGTTGCTGTAGGAGAAGAGTTATATCTCAAACCGTATACAACAGGTTATGGATTCTACCTAAAACCATATAGTAAGGGATATGGTATTAAGAAGCGAAAAAACTAATAGACCACTTTCAAATATAGACATTTCAACTTTTGCTCAAAAATATATACCAAATTTTCGAGGAGTATATATGAGGGATTTACTTCCACGCTCTCCAAGAATTCGATAATGTGGTATAGTAAACCTAGATGATTCATAATCAAGTGGTACACATTGGGTGGCATATAACAAAAATAAAAATGATATACATTATTTTGATAGTTTCGGAAATCTACAACCACCTATAGAAGTTGTCAAGTATTTGGGAAAACAAATACAATACAACTACGAGAGAGTTCAACATTTTGATACATACAACTGTGGTCATTTATGTCTTTCATTTCTACTTTCCTTTGTCAATGGAGTAAGTGAATAAAACATCAGACACTCCAAAACGCATTTAACACACAACAAGCACCGTCACTAATTATGGGGGATTTCAATGGTTGGCATCCTTCCTAGGGCTCACCAACAACAAACACACGAGGAAAAATAACTCAAACGACAAATCTCCCACTCATTTTTCAACTTACAATACATACACACACATAGACCTTACACTCTGCTCCCCAATTTTGGCCCCCCACACTAAGTGGGAAATACTGAATGACCTTCATGGTAGCGATCATTTTCCTATTATCATCACCCTATTTCCATCAACTAATACACAAAAATTCAGCATACCCTTCTTTAAGCTAAAAGAGGCCAACTGGGAAAAATACAACTTATTTACGCAACAATCAAACGAAAAATACCCAACCTCCCAAAACGTAAACAAAGAAGCAGCCCAAATTAACAGAATCATTCTATCTACCGCAAACCTTTCCATTCCACAAACCTCATCCAATACCCACCCCTGCAGAGTTCCATGGTGGAACAAAAATCTCGACTAGCTACAAAAAGAAAAACAAAAAACGTGGAAAATACTCAACCGCCATATAACACTAGAAAACATCAAAGACTACAGACATAAAAATGCAAAATTTAGCTACACCTTAAAAAATAGTAAAAATGAAGCCTCTAGATCCTTTACTTCAACCATCAACCCCTTCATCCAAAATATGGGCGAATATAAGACGCTTCTGCGGACTTAACCCAGTTAAACAAATCCACGCCATAACAAACTCAGACAACAACGAAGTAACTACAACCAATAACGAAATTGCCAATATCTTTGCTAAACATTTTTCAAACCTGTCACACGACATGAACTTCCCAGAACATTTTCGAAACAACAAATACAGGAACAATAATGTAGATTACACACCCTCCCCATCAGCTCAATCCATAGAAAAGCAGATTTCAAACCTCGAACTAGCGTCAGCACTACAAACCCTCAAAGGATCTGCCCCAGGACTCAACAGAATCTCCTACCAAATGATCAAAAATAGCTCCAATACTACAAAAAACAGAATAACAGCCCTATTTAACAAAATATTCGATAGTCACATACCACAAGCCTTAAAAACTAGCCTTATAATTCCTATCCTGAAACCAAACAGTGACAAAACTCAAACCACCTCCTACAGACCCATCTCCCTCAACTGTTGCCTAGCAAAAACACAGATCATAGCCAAAAGACTTTGGTGGTTTGCAACTTACAACAATCTGCTAAATAAGAACCAATTTGGATTTAAAAAAGTCAAATCGACTTCGGACAGTCTACTTTACGTAGACTATCTCATATCGAAGTCACACCAACACAGCTCACTCGTCACTCTTGATTTTTCAAAAGCCTTCGACCGAGTAGGTGTGCATTCTATAATCGACCAACTTCAGGAATGGAAAACAGGGCCGAAAATAATAAATTACGTCCGAAATTTTATGCTTAACAGAAAAGTAATAATTCGTGTCGGTCAACACAGATCCAACACACTACCCTTATTCAATGGAATTCTTCAAGGATCCCCAATCTCCGTTATACTATTCCTCATAGCCTTTAATAAATTGTCCGATATAATATCCTTACACAAGGAAATCAAATTTAATGCATACGCTGATGACTATTTTCTCATAATTAACTTTAATAAAAAGAAAAATATTAGCTTTAACTTAGGCAACCTTCTAAATGACATCCCTATCCTTATCAAAGTGCCAACACCTCCACATTTGCAAAAACCACTACTGCACTTGTGTCGTTACATTCAATAGCATGCAAATCCCCACAGTAAACTCGTTAAAAATCTTAGGAATAAATATAGACAGCAAATACAAATGGAACACACACATAGATAAACTTATACCTGCACTTCATAAAAAACTAAATATAATAAAATGCCTATCCAGTCTCAAGTTTAACTGCAGCACATACACATTAATTAACGTGGTAAAAGCTACTATTGTTGCAAAAATAGATTACGGCCTGTTCCTATACGGACACGCACCCAAAACCACACTTAACAAATTAAAACCGCCCCTAAACTCCGCTATTCGCCTAGCTCTCGGAGTCTTTCGTTCTACTCCAACAAATAACCTCCTACAAGAAGCCAATATTCCTCCAATAGAATTAAAACGAGATCTGCAAACAGCCAAACTAAATAAAAACCTCATTTATTCCAAAGACACACCAATTCACAAATTCGTAAAACAAAGTAAACTTAAAAAGAAATCTCCACCAATTATAGACCGTATAATGAATCTCTGACAGCATTTTCACCTACCTTTCGAACCACAAAAACTAAACAAGCTCAAGCCTACCTGGGACCTACCCAACCTTATAGACACATCCATACGACTACATAAAAAAAGCAACACACCCAAAGAAATATACGAAAATATACGAAGACACTAAATC
The DNA here is from genome assembly GCF_018153835.1 of Drosophila eugracilis. Lineage (NCBI taxonomy): Eukaryota > Metazoa > Arthropoda > Insecta > Diptera > Drosophilidae > Drosophila > Drosophila eugracilis. The sequence continues at coordinate 4,084 of NW_024572619.1, forward strand.
AAACCTTAAATCACACAACTTTATATTCACTGACGGATCAAAAATAACCGACATTATAACATACGCCATTACAACGGAAACAAGCATCCTAAACTGTGGAATCCTACCACCATACTCCTCTGTTTTAACAGCCGAAATCATCGCCATTCTCGAAGCTATCAAAATTATAAAAAACAAAAGAGGCAAATATGTAATCTGATCAGACTGCCTCGCAGCAATAGACTCAATTAAAAATACAAACAATAATAATTTTTACCCAAATAAAATAAGATCACTATTAACACAGTTAGCCCCAAAAATAAAATTAATTTGGATTCCTGGCCATGCAGGCATTACGGGAAACGAACTAGCAGATCAAGCAGCAAAGTCGACCAACAATAGCCCACTAATCTTTATACCCAATATAAATCCTACTGATATAAAAAGACAACTCAAATCTGAACTCAAGGCAAGACAAAGCCAAAACTTAATACACTGTAGCCAATGGTACCAATCCATCAACACCAATAGTCACCATATTAGCGACCATTAGACAAACCCACCCAAACTGGAATAGACTCGACCAAGCTAAAATTACCCGACTACGTCTAGGACACACCAGCCTCACCCACCAACACTATCTGAACCAAATTCCAACACCACCTTGCCCTTTCTGTCAAGGCAACCTCACCCTACACCACAAACTAAGCACATTTCCACCTCTCCTGCAAACAAAGCAAACTATCTTCCAGAACTCCAACCCGCTACATCTCCTCAATGACCTAAACCCAGAAAACATTAATAAAATACTACTTTTCCTAAAATCAACACAATTATACCACAAAATCTAAATATAAACATTTAATAAGACTAGTTGCCTAACTTAAGAAAAATAATGTACAGAATAAATAGATAACGATTAAATATTAAGTTAAGACACAACATGTATATATATTAAGACTTAAGCACCAAAAACTCACATAGCCAAAGGCCACTGTAGCCAGCGCTATATCATTAAGCTAGTCTAGTTTTGTAAACTTTTCTACCTTTTATAATAATAATGTGTATACTAAAAATTTTAATAAAATATTATATGTTTTTTACAATTTATTTTTGATGTACTTATATTTAACACAATCTCGATCAAAATAAAACATTTCCAATTCAATTGACTTATAAAATAATACTTGTTTTATGTTTACTTCCTTATCTCTAAGTTCATTTAATGTATTGACATCTGTATTTCTCCCATTTATAATATCTCTTAAGAATATATTTTCAAGTTCTAAGAAATTGATACTATCCACAATGTCCTTTTATGTTTTATTGATAGAGTACCATGATCAATTGATCATTTCTGGAACTCACACCTTTTGCTTTATTAACAGAGTTCACAACTTCATCTATGTTATAACTATAAACTTTGGAGCATAGACCTATAAATTCACTCATTGGTTTTCCATTCAACTCATCTTTAAAATATCCTAACCTCTTTTTATTAACTTTTTTAAAATTATAAAAATCGATTCTTCTATCTGAATAATCGGATGTATCAAATTTTGATTCAATATCACCACGAATATCCTTATAAAAATTATCAGTTTTTATAGTAAAGGTAAATGAGTCCGTATCCATGTAATTTAAAACAAAATTTTCTTGAAATTTGCGTTTCATTTATTGGTAATGAAAATCATACATTTTCCATTTTGATAAGTCCAATACAGCAAAACCCAAATAAATTGGCTTATCAAATAGAAAGTTTTTTCATTATAAAACTCATCATTTATTTTAGTTGTACTATTAAAATTGAATTTTAAAATTAAATTTTTAGCACTATGTTTTTTTCGACCGAGTTTATGAACATCTGTAGACTCCCATGTAGTTACCAATTTAACCTCTACACCAGAGAACGTCAAGGGTGTCTTTTTTCGGCACCCGAATCACACTCATACATTTCGAGTGTTTGTCGCACTCATGAACAGCAAGAAAAGAGCACACACCCGGAGTGCACAGATCGCTTTGTGCGTTTAGGGTGTTTGCGTTTTTGACACCCGCTCAATTCTAGGCACATGATCCTAATGCACAGACTCCCGACACACTCATAGCAAATGAAGCGAGTGTCTGAGACACCCATGTTTTTGGGAAAAGTGAGTCGGGTGTCTTGAAAATGAGTCGAGTGTCTTGAAATGATTCGAGTGTCTTGAAATGAGTCGGGTGTTTCGGGTGTCTTCGACTGATCTGAGTGTTTCGGGTGTCTTCAGCTGTATTGCATGAGCAGGTCATTGTCATATCAAGGTCATATCAATATTTTAGGATTTTCCGTGTTGTTATCAAACCATCTACCTGCAAATGTATTCCCGTTTTTGCAGATGCGTATAAGAATACAGATCATAAGTCAATTGCACTGCGAATATCAGGTAGATGGCCTGACATGGAAAAATTAGAAAAATTATGGAAAAACACTGGTATACATTTACATAGTCTATACTCCAAGTTACATTTAGAATGAGCTGCACCCCTAAATCAACCTGTTAAATGCAATGATCCCTAACTCTATCATTTGATAATATTTTTTACAAATATGACAATTTAATGAATTCTGAAATTCAAGCTCGTCTTCAGGAGTCATTATGATTAGTTTAAAATTGTACAAGAGAGTCTACAAAATTTGATCCTGTGTTACTACCTGTTTTTATTACAACTTCATCTAGCTTAGAATCAAAGGCACACTTAATATTCTATAATAAGCATAAGCTATAGGTATATGAGAGTTTAAATTGAGTAATTTTTGGCTTACTTCAATATTTCTTGGCTCCAGTACACATTCAAAGTCGGCGTACACGACGAACGGAACCTCAAGCTGCTTGCGGTATTGGGTAAACTCCAGAGTTCGCTTGTGTAATTCCGGTAGCTCGGAGACTTTTCCGCTCAAATCCAGAGAATTCAGACAAAATGCTTTCGAATTTCTATATTTCGGGTATAGGTCATAGGAGTCCAAGATCATTACATTCCGTTTGGTGTGTTTGGTGTCATTGGAAAGCATTTTTCAACTTTTTATTAAAACGCTTAAAAATAAATTTCTACACCTCCGTGCAAAAGCAGATATCAGCACACACTTGAGGGTTGGGGTGAGTTCGCAGCTCCGCGCACAAGCAGACCCGAGCGCACATTTGAGGGTAGGAGTGAGTTTCCAGGTGGACTCGCCCAAGAGATAGCAAAGGGTCATGTCTTTCAGAAAACCAATGGAGGGAGGATCTTATAGATCTTATGGTGCGTCCACTGCACTGATTGCACTGATTTTAAAAACTATAATTTATGGGTTTATGATTTCAGTGCCAGAATCCATACTGACTAAAAGGGCCTGCGGGGTGGTGAAAGGGAATCATAATCACAGGAGACGACTGATAATGGGTTTCGGGGTGGGGGAAACCATGTTTTAATCACTAATGTGTGTCCTTTTTATCTATGTGTTGGAATGGATCTTCCTCATCGGTTCCACATGTCATGTTTCCACACACATCTGGGGTTACCACTCAACCATACACACGTAGACAGAGGCTTACATATACAGAAATTGACAGTGTGTTTTGAGAAAATTTAACCCCTTAAGACGTTCCCAATCCTTTTAATTAGGGTCAGGAATACATTTCAATATTCCCAAATTACGGATAGGTGGGGTCGGAAAACTAATCATGACACAATCGTCACATTTTATTACTTCATTAAACACGTGCACTGATTTTAAAAACTATAATTTCTGGGTTTATGATTTCTGTGCCAGAATCCATTCTGACTAAAAGGGTGAGGGGGAATCCTTATCACAGGATACGACGGTTAATGGGTTTCGGGGTGTGGGAAACCATGTTTTTATCACTAATGTGACAGCTTAATAGCCCATAAATCTGTGCCAGAACCAGCGTTTACATACTACTTCCATTGGACCGTCTAAACGATAAGAACTCTGATGATAGAGATGGGACTGCTCATTGATCCCCAAAACGTGGAAAACTATGGCATCCATATTATTAAAACATATTTTTTTGTTTTTCAAATTAGAAAATTATTTTGAAATGGATAGGATTAAACATTTTTTTTAACAAAAGGAGACGCCAGTAAAATTGTTTACTGAGTTTGCTTCTGCTATCAAAATTATTATTTTAAAATTGGAAAACGTAGTAACGGGTTGATGAAGACTGTGTTCCAAATGTTGTGGCAAACGAGCGCAGAATAAGGTTCATATTACAGATTTAATTGTAAGCGTCAAATCGCTGGAAAAATTCATAAGAGAGTCAGTGTGACCAGACACAATCGAAACTATAGATTGGAATTTATATTTGGAGTTACATTGCGATATATCGGTATCTGTTTACATAGTTAATTAGGATCATAAAAATTCATAAGCTTAACCTTAATCCTTAAATCCTATATCGCATAGGCTTCGTTCAACTTTCCATGCCACTTGTCTGCTGCTCGCCTCGTTCGTAAGATTTAATGTGATGATACCACGCCAATGTATACCCCAGGCTGATACATATAGACAATATCGTTTAGCTCGCTGTTCAGGTAAGCAGTACATCTATTTGGTGCAATTGAGGATTCGGCTCTGCAGCCAGTGCCAGGACCAAAGGGTTTATCTTGTATCGACATACAGGCGAATGCGTTTCCTCATATTTGACTCCATATCTTTCCAAACACCAAGTGTGATTGCCAATTATCGCTTCTTTATATATATATATAAACAAAAGCACTTATGTAGCTACAAAGTTCAAAAAGTTGCTTTATCAGACGGCAAGGTTAGCCAGTCCGCACCAGCTTTGGTGTGACAGGACCGATCCGCATCGTCGTTCTGGAACTCTGTCGGCATGTCCTCCGGCTCGGATTCAGCCTTCTGTGCTTTGAAATTCTTTTTTTTATCCTTTTCTTTGTCCTTGTCACTAGATGTCTCCTGACCTTCTCGCGTTCCTTCAGGTCGCGCTCTTTGGGCTTCTCAACCTTTAACAAGTGCAGATTGTCTTTAAAGTACTCCTCGCGGTAAGTAAAGGACGTGGACGTCCACAGCTCGCCATCTGCTAAGCGAAACTTAAGACATACCTCACGTCAACTTACTTAAACTCTACAGCAAGCAGAGTCAGCACGTTTGCCAACTACCTTAAAAATGTTTTCCAACCAAATACTGCCACTAGTGCGTTTAGAACCCTAATGAACTTTGTAGGAACCGCTCTGATAAAGTTCATACAGAGATAAATGAGACATGCCACTATGAAAAATGCTGCATTAACTGCATAAACATCGCCGATACCGACTCCAAACACAGCCCACTAGACCGCAACTGTCCAACATTCAAAAAACAACAAGAACTAACAAACATTAAAATTACAGAAAAAGTCGATCACAAAACAGCACTTACAATGTACCACACTCGCCATAATCATATACTTCCAATTTTCTCTAACGACAAAAACAAAACACTACAAACCTAAAACCCACGAAAGCTAATCAAGCAAAAATAAAAAAGCCAGACCCAGCAGTAGAAAACAAATAATAAACTCGAAAATCCAATTCAGACTTATTTCGGCATACATCGCCAAAACAAATCGTTCTCACTATATAACCTTCAGGCTGTATTAGACAACTCTTCCACACCCACAATTGTCACTGGTGACTTCAACGGCTGGTACAAAAACTGGGGCTCAAAGCAAAACAATCCTAGAGGGAAAATACTAGATAAATACATAACACAATCTAACTAAATTCTTCTAAACGATATGTCTTCAATACATTTCAGCACACATAACTCACTAACAAATGTCGATCTGACTCTCGGCAGCCCACTCCCCAAAATTGACAGTAGATAAGATAACCTTTTTGGAAGCGATCACTTCCCCATCATAATTAACCTCTTCACATCAAATACTGCTAACCTGCAATCAACCACACGCAAACCCACTTTCATTATGTATAAGGCAAACTGGCCTAAATTTGCGTAGCTAACAGAAAACTTCTCTTCGGAACGATCACCAAGCACAAACATAAACAAAGAAGCTGCAACAATACAAAAACTATCCTTTCGAGCGCTCACAAGGCAATACCACAAACACACCCAACGGGTAAGCTTCATAAAGTACAATGGTGAAACAACAATCTCAAAAAACAACGAGACGATAAAATGAAAAAATGGAACGAGCTTAAAAGAAACATATCTACAAAAAACATTGTACAGTACAAAAGTCAAATGCCCTATTTAAACTAACACTCAAACAAACTAAAAAAGCAAGCATTAACAAATTCACATTCCAAATCTCACCGGACACCAAACCCAAAACGAGCTGACAACATCCGACGCTTTTGCGGCATTAATCCTCAAAAACACACACTGTATATTCAACCCATCCATAAAACAAAACATTAGTAACAAAGTTAAAATTGCTCAGCTCTTCTGCTTAAATTTCTCAAAAACCTCCTCCGACAGCAATTTTTCAAGCACCTTTATTAATCACAAACAAACGTCACTCAGCAATACTATTCATCTCTCACATATTCCTAGCAAAAGAGCAACCGAAATAGAAAAACCTATAACTGCAATAGAATATTCAGCAGCATTAACCACGCAACCACTACGCAATCATAAAAAACCTTGATAAAACATAGATAGAATTGGCATCCACTCTATACTTGACCAAATTGTAACCTGGAAAACTGGCCCAAAATTATTAACTACATGACAAATAGTAAACTACTAGTGCGCATTGACTCTGACATCTCCTCCTTTAAGCCAATGCATAACGGCATTCGGAACATCAGCCTAAGTGCATACACAGATGACTTCAACATCATCCTAAAACTAAAAAACCAAAAAAAAACCTAAATATAAACCTAAATCCGATAATATCCACTATTACAGACTGGCAGAATACTCCGGAGCCATGTTATCTACCACAAAATGCAAACACCTCCATGTTTGCAGAAAACATAATTGTAACTGCACCATAACAACAGGAAACACGCAAATCCAAGAAGTAATATAATTAAAAATCCTTGGTCTGCATTTCAATAACAAATACAGGTGGAAAACTCACACGGAACTACTAAACAACAACCTAACACAATATATTAACGTAATAAAATAAATTTAACTGCATCTTCACTCCTAAACGTCACAAAAGCAACAATCGTCTCAAAAGCAGACTACGGTCTTCCAATCTACGGCTACTGCCCGCACGGAGACTTCAGAACCACCCCAACAAATAACATACTTTACGAAGCAAATGCAGACGCCTTAGAAGACACACGAGAGTTCCTTACGTCAAAAAACATTAAGTCCCTTGCTAACGCCAAAGACTCACCAATAATCACAACGACATAGAACACAAACCCTCTAAAAATAGACACATCGTTAAATAAATTCGACAAAAAATATAACCCTCCTGAAATTTTCAGATTACAATTTACAGAAATTAAGAGACAAGACGAACACAAATACACATACATTTACACCGACGGATCTCAAGCAATCGGCACCACTAGCCTGGCAATCACAAGCGAAACTGAATGCATCAAACTTTATCACCTACCACACTACTCTTCAGTGTTCTCCGCAGAGCTACTTGCAATAGTAGAAGCACTGCAAATACATAAAACTAAAAGAGGCAAATTTTGCGTATGCTCAGACTCACTCTCTGCCATCGACGCAATAAAAAATACTAACACCCGTAACCTTCTGAATCCCCGGTCACGTAGGAATACATGGAAACGAATGGCAGACGCCCTAGCAAAAAACCCTACAAGACAACCATTTACAACCATCGAAAACTCAAACACACAGGACATATTAAAATATATTAAAATACATATCTCTCAAAAATGAAATAAAACGTATCCAAAACTTCACGGTGCTACCAAGCAATTAATCATCCACAACTTAACTGCCACCAAATTACCAAAAACATTCACTCATCGGTCACACGTAGAGACCAGATAATAATTACAAGACTCAGGCTTGGACACACAAAAATTACACATACACACTATATAGACTCAACTGAAACCAGGACCTGTCCGTTCTGCAATTATACCAACGATGCCTTATCAATTAGGCATTTACTGGCTAACAGCAAGTCACTAAACTGCCGCGATTTGTGGGCGTTAGAGTGAGCGTGGTACGATGATGAAATTAACTTGCGCTGCGTATGGACCTCAAGAATCTTCATGCTTAATCTCAACTTTGCATCTGTTATAGTTCTCTTATAGATCTCAGCGTTTATACGGACAGACGGACGAACAAACGGACATGGCTCATTCGTTTTCGCTATTGATCCTGATCAAGACTATATATACTAGGATATTATAGGATCGGAAGCTCTTCCTTTTACCTGTTACATAATTTTCAAAGAATCTAGCATACCCTTTAACACTACGAGTAACGGGTATAAAAATCTGATAAGCGCCGAATGTATTTCGGATTTTTCATCTGATCACTCGCCTGTCCAATTTATTCTATTCCGAAAGAAAGTATATTTGCTCACACATTGAGATAAGTCCACATCTCAACGATGAAGCCAACAAAGATAGCTTTGTTAATTCACTGGACTCTGTACTCGTCTCGAACCTATCATTTGGAGTGGCGACGATGACGTCCTGGATGGACGCCACGTAGATTGCCTGATCTTCCCGAGTACGAGGGTCAGCCTGAGGAATGGCCAATATTCCTGTGAGCGTTCACGGAGACAACGCCAGCTTAGCAGTGTAAAGAACTGGAGAATATCCAGAGGCTAGTGAAAGCCCTGAAGGGCGAGGCCCGAGCAGCAGTGAAATCGCTGCTCATCCACCCCAGCAATGTGCAAGCTGTTATGGAGCAGCTACGATTCCAGTATGGACGTCGGGAGCTATTGTTCCGCAGCTAACTGATGAGGTGCGCGATGTACAGCCAATTCAAGAGGCCAACATCGCAAGGATCGTGCCGTTCGCCACTAAGGTGAGCAATCTGGCAGCGTTCCTGCAGTCAACCACGACCGGCAACCAGCACCTAGGGAACCCAACCCTAATGGAGGAGCTGTTGTGTAGTTGGACTGGGGGAAGCACGCGGCTACGATACAGCCGTATCCGACAGTGGTAGACCTGAGCGATTGGCTTACTGAATTCGCCAAATTGGTGTGCACTGTCACGGACGTCGGAATCAAGGAGTACCCGAAGCGAAGGGTTCTGCAGACCGCCCCAGATGTTGGCCTATTTGTGAAGGACAACATGAAATCAAGGACTGCAAGGAATTCAATTACGCTTCTACAACGACGCGAATCGAGTCCTCCGGGAAGTTGAGGTTATGTTTTTCATGTTTGGAGTATGGACCAAGAGGAGGAGGAGGGATCAGAGGAGCAGTCAAGACCGACAGCTATACAGAGACAGCAACCGACGGATACGGATGCCACAGTCAGCGGATTCCAGCAAGAAGAGCTTGCCTACGTCAGCCGCAGTTATTCAGGTCGACACCTACGCACTGCTGGTTGGAGGATCTTCTGTCACGCTCATCGATGTTGAACTCATCCGCAGCCTGAACCTGAAAAGTGAGAGTCGACAATTGAATGTGCAGTGGTTTGGCGGAAAATCTGCCAAACAGCGCACAAGAATGGTTAGCCTGCAGATCAGTGCAGCGGGCGAGCCAAAGCGCCATGAGTGTCCAGTTTGGCCAATTTGAACCTTCCGGTGCAGAGCTTTCGCCGAAATGTAAAGGCAGGGAAGGCGAATGCGCGCCTGCCTGCGAAGCCGTAAAATAAAGCGACTCCAAGGATCCTAATTGAACTGGATCATGTGCATTCAGGAATACCCCTCAGAACCAGAAGCTATGGATCTGGAGGACCATATGCAGCAGCCACCGCACTTAGATGTGTGGTGTATGGACCGATGAGTGGAATGACAAGATCACCACTTCAGAGATCGTGCTAAAGGATAATCTTCTAGAGGAGATGGTCAGTGGTTACTTCGAGATCGAGAATTTCGGAGTTAAGCCGGCACAGTCAGTCGCAGCTGGCGGAGTAAAGCCTACGACGCACGGGCCCTGAGTATCCCGGAGGAGACGACAAAGGGAGTTGGCCGACGATACGAGACTGGGCTGGCAATGGAGATGGACTCCGTCTGCCGATAACGTGGCAGATGATGCAACGCTGCCGCGCAAGGCCTTCGACTTGAGCATTGGTTCCCGGTGGCTAAGCGGTCCACCATTTCTACGAGGACCAGAAGAGAGCTGGCCGAGATCGAGAGAGGATTGGATTCCCTCGACGCCAGATGAAGAGATGAAATGTGACTTTGTCATAGTCACGGCGAGCTTCATATCTTTACAGAGATTTTCGAGCTACAACCGGTTGATAAGGAGCACCGCATGGGTGCTCAGACTACGTAGTGATCGTGGACTACGTTGTGATCGAGAGGACCACGGACTGAGCTGAGGGATAAGGCAATCGCAGCGAGAAGCGTTTGCTGAGAACAGCCAAAGAAAGGCCGCCAAGGGCAGCCAACTATACGGGTTGTCCCCATATTTCGATGAGGATGGAGTAATGCGAACCAGCGGAAGGATCGGCATCGCGATGTGCGTGCCATAGATGATTGTACGCCATTACCATGAAAGGATGTGTCACCAAAACGTGGAGGCAACTATTGGAGCGACACGGCAGAAGATCTCGATAACGAACTTACGGAGACTGCTACGAAAGGTGAGGAGCAAATGCAACGATTGCAAGCTACGGAGGGCGCGACCAGAGCAGCTCGAGATAGGTCCCCTGCCAGAGGACTGGCTGGAGGCCCACGGTTGGGCATTTAACTTTACCTGCCTGGATTATTTTGGACCGCTACTTGTGACTGTTGGACGTCACACGAAGAAAAGGTGGGTGGCATTGCTTACGTGTCTAACCACAAGGGATATCCACATGGAGATGGCCCACGATTTGTATACAGATTCCTGTATAATCGCCTTAAGGAACTTCATGAGCCGCCGTGAACAGTTGGCCAATATTTGAGCCTGCACAGATACCGGGCGAGCTGTGGTCCAAAGGAGTCCAGTGGATCTTTAATTGCTCAGCGAACCTAGTTGAGGGTGGCGCCTGGGAAAGGTTGGTGCAGTGCGTGAAGCGCGCACGATGAAAGAGATCGCGCCCAAAGAGCACGTACTGGCATAGTGAACTCTCGTCTACTAACTCATTTACCAGTGACGGTGGACCAGGAGGCTCCACTGACACCCAACGATTTGTTGAAGGGAGTGCCCGATATTCCGGAGTCCGAGAGATGCACTACCAGGAAGCAGTGACGCATTGCAAGAATGATGCGGGATCGGTTCTGGAAGCGATGGGTACATGAGTACTTGCCAACAATTGTGCTCAGGTAGAGATGGTGCAAGCCTGTCAATCTCATTCGTCGTGGAGATCTGGTGTTCATATGTGATCCGGCCATATTATGAAGAGAGTGGAAACAAGCCACTGTGGAAGAGGTGATCACCGGTAGAGATAGGGAAGAGTACATCGTCGAGCGGCGGTGCGGACTAACGATCGAGCCAAGACGACAATGCGTCCCACTTCGAAGCTAGCTATCCTGGACGTGATGAATACGGCTGCTTCACGGGGATGGGGAAGTCGCGGAACGGCTATCGATAATTAAGTTTGAATTAATAAGCGCCGCTAGAAGCGAGTATTATTTGTGTGAGGATTTTTAGGGTTAGGGTATTCGGTCACACTTAATCGGGTGATGACGAGCTTAAAATTGGCGGCCCGGCTAACACCGATTTGCGCCATCACAGAGAGAGGGAAGAGAAACTGCGGTATGGAATTGTATTTCAGTTAAAGATATCTGATTTACATATTTGAGGATAAAATACTAGCCACTATCTCCAACAAACACTCCTGTTGTCCTTGTTATCGCTAACCGATTTCAACGAGTGTTCTGAAGGCATTTCCCCGTGATCGGCCAAGCGACGTCACATTGATTTACAAGTTTTCTTAGGTTGTTTTGAGGAGGGCATTAATTTATACCACCTGTTTCTAAATATTTTTCAATTTAAAATTGCACGAAAAAAATGCGGTGCCATGAACGGTGAAAAATAAAAGGACGAGAGAGTTATTTTCAAAGGTTTTTTTAGCAGCGCTGCGACTGCGTTTCTACAGCGATAAAGAAAGAATGTGTGGGGGCGAGCCGAGTGATAGCTAATCTTAGCTTCCTTGTTGCCCGCTTGCACAATCCAGAGCTAGTGCTGATCACCGCAACTCGATTGGCGCCGTCATCTCCAGTCAGTGCTCTCCACCCTGCCGAGGCGCCACCGCAAGGAAGGTAAATTGTCATCCTTGATTAGGACCAAGCTGCTTGGCTGTACGTTGTGCTCGGGGGAGTGCCATTTGCTCCGCTCCGGAAGCGAGGAAACTAAGGATAAACGCGTAGAGGTTCCTACCTTTAGACCCCCTGAGACTATCCAGCCAAGTCTGGTTTTCTGCACGGTGTGCAAGTGGTTTCCTAAATTAATTTGTTTAAAAGCAGCTCGAAGAATAAACTTGCTCCAATAAGCAAGTCAATGCGCTGACTTTTGTAAAAGAGAGGGTCGGCGAGCTCGAGATTTTCTGGTATCTTCCACTCAGATGGGTTAAGGTCGAACTGTGGGTGATAATCGGTGATTGACCGGGTAGCTACAAGGGACGTGGTGTACTTGGCATCAGCGGATTTTGCGAAAATGTTGACCGACTTATCCGATGCTAGAGAGGACTCTCCAATCCCTGATATAGAGATGTTGCGATGGATTTGGAGTTGTAGTTGATTTGCGAAACGTGAGGAGACGAAGTTGATTTGAGAGGCCGAGTAGAGTAAGGCCCGGCAAGGTACGAATTCGCCAGAGCGGTTTTTGTTATAATCTATTGCGGTGGCAAGCAACACGTAATCGGCATTATTTGGCGTCGAAGCTACAGGTGGTGGTTTGGGCAAGGCTACAGAAACTAACGATTTGGTAATCGGCGGCATTTCAATACCATGTGAGGAAGGGTTGCAATGGGATTCAATTGCATATGCAGAAGAGTATGATTCTTCTGGTGGTAGTTCATAAAGCCACCAGATCCGCATTGTCGTAATCCGTGTCCCTTCCGTAGGCAATTTAAACAAAGGTGCAACCTTTTTGCTTCGTTGTAGCGCTGAGTTGGAGTCAATCCAAGAAGCTCTGCGCATTTCGTCAAATAATGGTCCCTTGACTCATATAGTACACACGATGGCAATGTCGAAGACGTAGCAATAAGCGCGGTGTGATGACATCTACTAGCTACATTTCCCAGCTTTTCGCTACGTGTATGGTCTACCATAGCGCATTCGAAATTCTCCATCATGCGGCTCCTTTGCAGGCAACCCTTCCTCCCACCTCTCCTGGTTCCGATAATCCAGCTTTGAAGAGATGAGATGTATCAAAACACCGTCAAGAATTTTCTGCGTAGTTGCCATAGTACTGAGGGCGCGCAAGTGTGAATTTGCCTTGTAGCTCAATTGCCTCAAACCACTTGCTGATCCCTTCTCCACACCTGGTAGCTTGTAAAATGACCGAACGTGAGCCTAGAAATGTAACAATTTATTATCAAAACGTAAAATCAATAGTTCTAAGGTCCCGTCATAATTCTTCTCAGTGGGTATCAGGGATCGAATGGTGTCCAACGCTGCGCCGTCAAAGCAGGATGCTGGAATTTTTTTTACATTTGACAATTCCTCGTTTGTTTCCACCACCGTGTTGATCATAGCGTAGAAGTCCGGCCAATCGATGTATGATCCTCCAAATCGCGGAAGATGAAATTCCGGCAGTCTGGCAGGCCTAGAATTGCGCTTGAAGGCGGAACTGATGCCATCCAATTTGGTTGCATTTGCCATGAAATTTCTCCTTTCGCTGTTCAAGTAGCGGTAAATTCTCCCTTTTGTGTCACAGTAGGCGGTGAAAAATCTTATGCGCGTGTCGGATTTCGTCTCCGCGATCACTAGCCGTTCGAGGTTAAGTTGAGAGCAGTCGAAGTCGGAATTCATCCTCTTGACTAACTCTAACCGCACCTGCAATTCACTTTCATCGAACTTGGCCAAGTGACTTTCGATAATTTGGTACGTCTCGAACCTACTTGACTCGCGCCGAAAGCGAAATAGATGGAAGACCGAAAACGAAAAACCTCCGCTTAATGCATCGCAGCCGAATCTGACTGCAGCTTTGGTTTGCAGGTATAAGCGAATACCGTACAAACGATGCGAACTGAGTTTGTTCACTTTTACATCGAATGGTGTAAGAGGCGCTTGAAATTATTAAAACGATATGTTATAATTTCTTAACTTTCACACGCGTTCTTGATCACGTCGGGGTCACCAATGTTTTGAGGAGGGCATTATTTTATGCAACCTGTTTCTAAATATTTTGCAATTTAAAGAAAAGGCCGAGAGAGTTATTTTCAAAGGTTTATTTTAGCAGCGCTGCGACTGCGTTTTTACAGCGATAAATAACGAATCGAATGTCGTGACTATAAGATACACGTTACTGTTTTATATAATTTTAAAACATTTAATTTGCTTCTAAATGGTAAATAATACGCATTGGGTCATCCTTAGAAACTACATGCTTAATCCAAACTTTCGGTCATGTACTCGTATAGTAACCGATATATCAGATACGATATATATATATACGATATATATATTGGCTTCTCAAAATTATTCATCCTTAATCCGAACTTTCTACATCTAATAGTTCCTTAGATTTCAGGGATTTTAGTTGCTCGGTATTTGTGGGCGTTAGAGTAGGCATGGCAAGATGAAACGCGCTGGTTAGAGACCTTAAGAATCTACATGCTTAATCTTAACAGCCAGACAGACCGTGCGTCTGACAACCGAACATGGCTTAATCGACTCGGCTATTGATCCTAATCAATAATATGTTCAACGAATACACTATAGCCTTTTAATCTACGAGTAAAGGGTGTTATAAACTAAACTTATCAGATTAACAGTGTAAACATATTATCCACATAAGTGAGGTCAATATTTATACTATTGTTTGTTGTTGTTTTATTTTATTGTTTTATTTGTAGCTGTTTATTTGTTTTTTCTTGTTTTTATTTATTGTTTATTGCCGTTTTTTTTGTTATTATTTAAATTATTTTAGTTTCAAAGCTGTTTATATTATGTTTTAAAAACCGCCGGGCTGCGACCTCATAACTCCAACAATGATCATTAAGCTCCCATATTGCGCCGTTTGGACTCTCAACCAGCTTTTCAATGCCATGACAAAACTTGGCCACATTTCAGTGAGATGGAAGTCAATAATAATAATGATAGCAAAGCCGGGAATAGACCACACAACCCCACGTCGTATAGACCTATAAACTCTTTGAAAAATGCATAATGACTCGCATAAACACATGTTTGAGAAACCAGGAAGGAATCCCGTCACATCAATTTGAGTTTCGTGAAAAGCACGGAACAATTGAGCAGGTCAACCGGATAACATCCGAAATTCGGAACGCGTTCGAAAAACGAGAGTACAGTACTGTCATATTCTGGCAGTCTGGCTAGAAGGGTCTAATGTACAAGATCAAGACAATGCTCCCCTACAGCAACGACAAGCTTTTAGAGTCTTACGTCTACGACAGAAAATTTGTTGTAAGCTGCAACACTGCTATATCTAATGATCAATCTTTTCGATCTGGAGTTCCTCGAGGTAGCGTGCTAGGACCAACATTATATGTTCTCTACACAGCAGACAGCCCGACAAGCATACGGCTAACAATATATACGTGTTCCGATGATACTTAAAATGCCCGATGCAAGCAACTGCGCAGTTAGCTCTTCATCTGGTCGATGCCGAAAAATGGCGATTGGCGAATTGAAGTGAACGAACAAAAGTGCAAGCACATTACGTTCTCCCCGAACAGGTACATCTGCCCGCCGCTTACGTTGAACAACACTTTACTCCCGCAAACAAAGTAACATACCTTGGAGTACATCTCAACAGAAGAAAAGGCCAAGAGAGTTATTTTCAAGTTTTATTTTAGCAGCGCTGCGAATGCGTTTCTACAGCGATAAAGAACGAATGTGTGGGGCGAGCAGAGCGATCGTCCACTCGCGAGCGCTAGTCTCGGCTTGTCTTAAGATAAATGAGATAATTCTGCTTACATCGATGCAAATTGCAAACCATTAATTTGGTTTTAGCTAGCTGACTGCTCCCGACATAGATCTTCGTCCCATTTTCTACTATTGCCATCTCTGTATTCCTTTGTGGGTAAGTCATGGCCATCTAAGTTTAGATTACTATAATTATCAATTAAAAAAGTTTTAATGAATTTAACACCTCTTTTTATATATTCCGATTGCTCTCTACCAAAACAAAAGTTTTCAAACTTGTTAACAGACATTTTTTTTGTTTTGTATTATAGCTTTGCTTTTATTTATTGAATCTACTCTTAATTTTGAGACTAACAATAAGTTGACGAATCTTAACATTAAAATTTAACTAACAGTATACTAAGACTGCATTCTGGTTGCGCGTCCCTCAGGTCGGTCGCTGGGTAGGTAGGTCATTGCGACGGAGGCGTGATTGGTTGCTCAGCCTTGTTAGACATCTCGCCAGGTGGTTAGGGTGCACCGATAGCTTGGTGAAGTACTTTACCTTTTGTTCTGCGATCACTTCTTTGACTGGTTGAATGTTTAAGTCGCGGTGTATGTTTTCGTTGCGAACGTACCACGGTGCCCCGGTGATTGTTCTCAGGATCTTCGACTGAACTCTCTGAACAATGTCAATGTTGCTATTTCTGGCGTTCTCCCATAACTGGGAACCGTATATCCATATAGGTTTTAGTACCGAGTTGTACAGCATGATTTTAAATTCAAGGCTAAGAGGTGACCGGGCGTTGATAAGCCAATGAAGGCTGCTGTCTTTTAGCTTTAGGTGTGTTCTTTTGGCTTCAGTGTGTTCTTTTGTCGCAATGACCTACCTACCCAGCGACCGACCTGAGGGACGCGCAACCAGAATGCAGTCTTAGTATACTGTTAGTTAAATTTTAATGTTAAGATTCGTCAACTTATTGTTAGTCTCAAAATTAAGAGTAGATTCAATAAATAAAAGCAAAGCTACAATACAAAAAAAAAATGTCTGTTAACAAGCTTGAAAACTTTTGTTTTGGTAGTTATTATGAGTTATTATGAGGTCGCAGCCCGGGTATTTTTTCGGATTCAGTTGTCTTTTGATGATGTTTACGATTTCGTTTGGGCGAAACTCAATTGGCTCATGTTTAGGCTGGCAAAGTAAACGCATTAGTGGCAGGATTTGGTTGGAAGACATATTTAAGGTGGTTGGCAAACGTGCTGGCTCGGTCTGCGTCACTGCGCGCACAGCCGTCCGTGGAATTTCTAATAGGGATCACGGTTTCTTTCGGTGAGCTCAGAGTTGGGTGAGCTCTCCATAGTGAGTGTTTTGTACTATTAGTTGACAATTGCTCAATGTAGCGGCGGTGGGCATATGTTTCTTCTTGCTGCAGAGCTTGAGCAAGTTGACGTGAGGCATGTTTTAAGCTTTGCTTAGCAGATGACGATCTGTGAAATTGCCATGCTCGACGTAAGCGTCGCTTTTTGAGGACGAGCTTTTCGATTTGTAGATTTGACTTGAAACTCGAGTTGCAGAGACGAGTACAGATTCCAGTGAGTTAACAAAACTGTCTACGTTGGCTTCATCGCTGAGGACTTAGCTCAATGTGTGAGCTAATATACTTCCTGTACTTAACCCAATTGGTTTTATGTGAGGTCAGTTTTAATGGTTGATCCCATGTTCCTGGATGTCGGAGTAGAGTAAAAATGACAGGCGATTGATCAGATGAAAGATCCGAAATGCATTCGGCGCTTTTCATGTTTTTAGGAATGTTTTTGGTAATCGCAAAGTCTATTAAATCCAGAAGATTCTTTGGGTCTGCCGGCCAGTATGTTGGTG
This sequence comes from Drosophila eugracilis, assembly GCF_018153835.1. Taxonomy (NCBI): domain Eukaryota; kingdom Metazoa; phylum Arthropoda; class Insecta; order Diptera; family Drosophilidae; genus Drosophila; species Drosophila eugracilis. Next base: position 22,016 of record NW_024572619.1, read on the forward strand.
TGCCAGAGGAAACATAGTCGAGCTTGTTCTTGGCTTTGATAATTGCATTTTAGAGCTGCTTTCCTTTTGGAGTCACGAGACGAGATCCCCAGTGTGTGTGCTTAGCATTGTAGTCTCCTGCTGCTATGAAGTGGTCTCCGAGTGAGTTGAAAAACTGCATAAACTCATCTTCGGCTATGGTGAAGCATAGGGGGCAGTATACGGCGGCTAGCATTAATTGCTTGCCAGTATTTAGGTGTATATTTATGGATGTGGCCTGTAGGTAGTTTTTAGCAAATTTCGTATGATAATGGTGCTTAATACGGCTCCTGATTAAAATTCCAGTCCCGCCGTGTGCTTTACCATCTGTATGGTTTGTTCAATAGAATGAATATCCTCGTAGTTGAAAATTGTATCTGTTTGTAAGATGTGTTTCTAAAAGCAGCATTACGTCGATTTGATTGTCTAGTTGGAATTGCGCTAACTCGAGTTTATGCTGCGAAACGCCGTTAGCGTTCCACGTAGATATTCGTAGGAAAGTCATTATTTGGATTGTTGTGAAACCAGCATTTGTATTAATAGATTTTGGTTTCGCATCAGATCTTGCATAGTTGTACGCATAAACGACATAAACTCCGTAAGGCTTTGTTGTAGACTGCATATCATAGCTTCAAAGTTACTTTTTGGCTGCTCTGGCGGTTGATGCTGCTGAGCCGTGTTCGGTTCTTGCCGCAATCAGCAGGCAATGAGCTTTTTGAGGCTGGGGTAGACAGTCCTGATTTTAAAGCACTTGCGTATGTAATATTTTTGGCAGAGTTTATGGGTCCTAGTGGCTGCAGTCAAGAAGAGGGCTTCAGGCTTTGACCTGGAGGCTATCAACTGTTTATTTTGGGTGCTGGCAGTAATTTCCCTCTGGTGGATTCGATTTTTCAGCTCCTTATAAACTGGGCAACCTCTATAGTTAGCAGTGTGATTTCCACCGCAGTTGCCGCACTTTTTTGAGTTGTGGTCATCTTTGCTCGCTGGGCAGTGTGCGGAGTCATGAAGCTCACCACAAACTACACACACCGGGCGCAGTTTACAGTAAGACCTTGTATAGCCAAATTCTTGGCAGTTCGCAAATTGCACCGGGCCATTGCGTTTGTGGGGCTCCTCAACCGTAATTCTGCGGTGCAGCAGGAACTGAAGATTGTATATAGGGTGCACTTCGTATTTCTTTAGGGGCTTAATTTCTGGTTCGAGCTCAACCTTAAAGAGTGGCTGCGGCTTTCTATCCCTGTTAAGGATATTGAAGACTGTCTTACCGCTAAATCCCTTCTCTTGTAGCGCCTTTGTTATCTCTGCAGGCGATTCTTCGGACTCAATGCCCTTAAGTACTACTTGCAGGCCCTTGCTGCTTTTTAGCTGATACGTATAAAAGTTCTTTTTTTTGTCGGTGAGATATTTTTATAATACTCTGTAATTATCTTCAGACTTCGTTTGAACTTTTGTTTCCTGGATGTTGCCCTTTACGAGTGGTATTATGTGAAAATTGTCCTTGCCAATAAGATCTATAATTTGGTTGACCAGAACGTTGGAACTTTTTTCTCGTGTGTAAATTGGCGGGGGCTTAGTCTTCCTTTTTTCGACTTCAGTAGATTCAGCATCATCCTTATATTCTGCCAAGATTTTAAAACGGTTTGAGTTAGAGGGCGTTTCTATTGCAGCTGTGTTAGCATTGCCACGGGTTATTTTGCGTTGAGAATTTAGGGGGCTTAGCTTCCTTTTGATTTGGATGTAGCGATCCATACCAGTCTGCACAGCCGGCTTAATATTTTTTTTGTTTTTGTCCTCTTTTTCGGGCAGCGCAGCGGCAGAAGTACTAATGTTTGCGCTGCTAGATAATGACGTCGTTAATCGCGCTGTCGTTACAGTTGCAGTTGTTGTTGTTGTTACGGTTGACGTTGTCAAACAGACATGATGATAAAATATAAAAGACTTTTTTGAATTTAATATATATACTCCAATTGAAGAATAATCCTTCCATTCGCAATTCCTCTGTTATTAAGAAAAACCCTTAATATGATTATTCACGTTTTAACCAATTCTATTTATATATCTTTCTAAAATTATATTTTTATATATTTCTAAATAATGATCATTATCATTTTGGGGTTGTTTATAAAATATTAGAGAGTACAGAGCAGGATTTGGATTATAACCACATACCACCACTAGACAAGTTAATCTTATCAATAATTTTTAGTATACTGTTCCCTAATCTCAATACATTAATTAAATTTTTTTTTTTTTGGTTCGGAGGCATATATATATTCCATATATTTTCTCGACTCAAATGACTGCTGTCAAAATCATAATTTTCATTTTCTCCTTTATCTTCTGTATTTATATCTTTCCTCATATTACTCCGTTACGCCCTTTATACCCGTTACTCGTAGAGTAAAAGGGTATTCGTTGAATAGTATGAAGGAAGCGTTTCCGACTCTATAAAGTATATATATTTTTGATCAGGATCAATAGCGAAGTCGATTGAGCCACATTCTTAAGTTCCCTACGCAGCCACGCCCACCTCTAACTTTTTTTAATTTTTTTTTTTTTTTTATTTTTTTTTTTTTTTTTTTTTAATTTTTTTTTTTTTTTTTTTTTTTTTTTTTTTTTTTTTTTTGCTCTCTTGTTTTTATTTATTGTTTATTGCTGATTTTTTTGTTTTTATTTAAATTATTTTTGTTTCAAAGCTGTTTATTATGTTTTAAAAAACCGCCGGGCTGCACCTCATAACTAAAACAATGATCATTAAGCTCCCATATTGCGCCGTTTGGACTCTCAACCAGCTTTTCAATGCCATGGCAAAACTTGGCCACATTCCAGTGAGATGGAAGTCAATTATAATAATGATAGCAAAGCCGGGAATAGACCACACAAACCCACGTCGTATAGACCTATAAACTCTTTGAAAAATGCATAATGAGCACGGAACAATTGAGCAGGTGAACCGGATAACATCAGAAATCCGGAACGCGTTCGAAAAACGAGAGTACTGTAGTGCCATATTCTGGCAGTCTGGCTCCCCTACAGCAACCACAAGCTTTTAGAGTCTGTCTACGACAGAAAATTTGTTGTGAGGTTCGATATATCTGATCTTTTCGATCTGGAGTTCCTCAAGGTAGCGTGCTAGGGCCAATATTATATGTTCTCTACACAGCAGACGGCCCGACAAGCACACGGCTAACAATATCTACGTTTGCAGATGATACTCAAAATGCCCGATGCAAGCAACTGCGCAGCTAGCTTCATCTGGGCAATGCGAACAAAAGTGCAAGTACATTACTTTCACCCTGAACAGGCACAACTGCCCGCCGCTTACGTTGAACAACACTTTACTCCCGCAAGCAAAGTAACATACCTTGGATTACATCTCAACAGAAGACTCACATGGCGCCGGCACATTGAAGCCAAAAGAACACACCTAAAGCTAAAAGCCATCAGTCTTCATTGGCTTATCAACGATCGGTTTCCTCCTAGCCTTGAATATAAAGTCCTGCTGTACAACTCGGTACTAAAACCTATATGGTTGTACGGCTCCCAGTTATGGGGGAGCGCCAGCAATGGCAATATTGACATTCTTTCGAAGATCTTGAGAACAATCACCGGGGCACCGAGGTACGTTCGCAACGAAAACATACACCGCGACCTAAACATTCTACCAGTCAAAGAAGTGATCGCAGAAAAGAAGGAAAACTACTTTAGCAAGCTAACCTTAACCACCTGGCGAGAGCTCTAACAAGTTTGAGCAACCAATCACGTCTTCGTCGCAATGACTTACCCACCCAGTGACCGACTTGAGGGACGCGTTAGTTAAATTTTAATGTTAAGATGTGTAAATTTATTGTTAGTCTCAAAATTAGGAGTAGATTCAATAAATAAAAGCAAAGATATCATAAAAAAACCTGTATCAGCAGTGTATTGGGGTTAATTGAAGAGCAAAGTTTATGCCTGCTATCCGTAAACCCTTGATGAGCTAAAGGATAGCATAAATCATTGCCGTCGGCCGGTAAACATAAATAACTTCTCGTTCTCAGGAATAAGGCCGTCTACGGCCGTTCCTTTATATGCATTCATCTCCCTTATTTTTTTATATAATATATATATTATTTATTATTATAATATGTATTCAAAAGCTGAAAATTATTTTATCTTATAATCTAACTTAACGTTACCTTTCTCCTTAAGATATTCATTAAGTGTATTATTTTTAAACCCGTTTCTCGTAAAGAAAAAGGGGATACTAGATTCGATAAAAAGTATGTAACAGGTTGAAGGAAGCAATTCCGACACCATTCTTGATCAGTATTATTAGCGAAGTCGAGTAAGCCAAATCCGTTTATTCGCCCGTTCTTCTGTCCATTGGTCCGAGATACAAAGTTGAAATTAATCAGGCAGCGCAAGTTTTTTCCAGCATACTGCCTCGCCCACTCTAACGCCCACAAATCACGAAAAAGATAAATCTTTGAAATCTCAGGAACTCAGCTAAAAAGATTGAGATTATATATGTACAATCTTCAGATACCATCGCTTAAGATGAAACCACTATCCGTCCACGCCCACCAAGCTCGAAACACGGTTTTCACTCTTTGAAGAAACGCTGAGATATCGGTAACTATAAGTGATAGAAAGTTTGGATTAAGCATGTAGTTTCTAATGATGCCCCAAATGCGTTTTATTTTTTCACCATCTCTCCATTTTCCGTATCTCATTTCACACCTGTTTAACGCCCACAAATTACGGAAACCCAAAAACTCTTAAATCTCGGTATGTGAATGTGGTATTTTTTTGAATACCACATTACATTACATTATTTCGCTATTTATTAAGAAATTTTGGTTATCAGGCCTGACATGAACAGTGACGTAAACATCCTTAAGTATGAGCCATAAAATGGAGCTTTATTAACTGGATTTTTATGAAATTGTTAAAAATAATTACAAAAATATTAAACCAATGTTCATTATTTTTTTATTTTTGGTTACAGAAAGAATTCCGGCTCGCTTAGTGCTTTATTTCCTTTCTTGGTCTGGTTTTCTGGTCTCTTTTATGATGCGCAACGATATGAATTTCGCTTTGGTAGCTATGACTTCAAGTAACAATTCAACGCAACACCAATCTCTTAACGGATCTCAAAGAATTTTGGTAATATTTCAATCATTTTAAAGCTATAAACATTAAATAATTTTTTTTATAATGTTTTCAGAGTAGTAGCAATGAGGAACAAATAACTATTGTAAAATCTGTAATTATAAGTTCCTTTTATTGGTGCTACGTGTTATCCCAGGTAGTTGGAGGGGTTGCCACAGAACTGTTTGGAACTAAATGTGTATTTGGATGGTCACAGTTCGCAACAGCTCTTTGTAGTATTCTGATGCCGTTAGCAGCACACTTGCATTACATAGCTGTAATTGTGTTACGGTCTATACAGGGATTTGCTTCTGGCCTGACGTGGCCTGCCATGTATGCAATAGTTGGCTATTGGATACCACTTACAGAACGCTCACGTTTTATGTCAAGTTTTCAAGGTTTTAGCATTGGTATAGGATTAACATACCCGTTGTGTGGTTTTATTTTATCAGAACTTGACTGGCCATTTGTTTTCTATACAACCGGAACCGTAGGGATGGTTTGGTGTATATTTTGGTATTTACTTGCTTTTAATACACCTCGTGAACACCCTCGAATATCTGAAAAAGAGCTCAATTATATAGAAATTAATGTGAAAAAAGGAGTAAACAATTCAGATAAAATTAAAGTACCTTGGTTAAAAATATTTAAATCATTGCCAGCTTGGGCCATTGCTATAACAACGTTTGGTAGAATATATGTTCACTATATTTTTATTGTCAATGGACCAACATTTATGGGGAATGTTTTGAAGTTTAATTTTGAAACAAATGGTTTTATAACTGGAATGCCATTTATTTGCTCATATATTTCATCAGTGGTTTTTTGTTATATTGCAGATAAATTGGTATTATTTAAAGTTTTAAGTCTTACTAATGTAAGGAAATTATTTACAGCTATATCCCAAATAATTCCAGGGCTTTTATTGTATTGTATCGGTTATATAGATAATGTAAACATTTTGTTAACAGTGTGGTTTATAGCAGTCATATTTATAACTGCATCTTATGCAGGAGCAATGGCTAATATAATTGACTTAGCCCCAAATTATGGACATTCGGCTGCCGTTTTGGCATTTTGTCAAACAATTCATATGTCTGCGTCCTTTATTTCGCCTTTGACTGCTGGATTTATTGTCACTCGAGAGGTAAAGTATAGAATTTTATTGTTTTATTATTATATTATTTATTTTATTAATAAAGTTTATTGGCGCTACATATTTTAATAAATGCGTTTCAAACATTAAAATACGCCTTCGTTGAAGAGCCAAATTAAAAAAATGGTGTATTGGCCAATCTATGGAAGTACGAAATAATATCCAAAAACTCGATTATTCTCGTCTTATATGTATATATGTACACGCTTACTCTTCATCCATAAAAGAGGAATTAGTAAAAATCCTGAGTTCTTCACCATCCGTCGGCGCCTACTTTACGCCCACAAACCGCGTACAATTGTCCTTATTTTATAAGATTATTTATTTCAGGAACTATAAGAGATAGAACGTTGCAATTTCTTGAGTTATCCAACATAGTTTCTATTTTTCTGATATCTTTATTTTATGGTTTTTTCCTGTCTTGTAAAGTAGTAGTATAATATAGTATAATTAAGAAGACTGAACGGTACAAATTGACTACGATGTGTGCAAAATTAAAAACAAGAAGAATAGCTGTAGTCGAGTGCCGTAACTATAATATACCAGTTACTGTTTTACACAATTTAAAAAAATGTATTTTGCTAGTATAAATTTACTAAGCGCCACCTATTGTCAGAAAACTTATATCATTATAATATTATGGACGCCGCAGTTTCGGGGCATCATAAAAACCTATATGCTTAATCGGCACTTTTTATCACCTATAGTTACCGAGATACAAAATGCGAAACACATCTTTCGAGCTTGGTCGGCGTAAGAGTGGGTGTGGCCGGACAATACCATCACAAGATGCGCTGGCATCTCAAGATTATACATACATAATTTCATCTTGCTGGCTCTAATAGTTCCTCATATTTGAGCGATTTTTTGTGATTTATGGGTGTTGGAGTGGGTGTGGAGGATTCTAAAATAAGCTGCTTATGGACCTCAAGAATCGTTTTTCTGAGATCTCAGCGTGCATACGGACGGACAGATGGACAAACGGGCAACCGGACATGGCTCAATCGACTTTTCTATAGATCCTGATCAAGAATATATATACTTTATAGGGTCGGAAACGCTTCCTTCTATCTCTTACATACTTTTAAACCAATCTAGTATAGCCTTTCACTCTACTAGTAACGGCTATAAAAATATGAGATCGTAATTCTTAAACTTCTTTTTCTGGCAATATACAAAATAATAGGTGCTCATGCGGAACCACAAGAGGAGTCGATAGAGATAGCCGATATCCAAACAATACAGATGTTAAATAAACTTTCAACCTTGCTCTTTCACCGCTCTAAAATTGCTAAATTGGGCTCCAACAATTAAAATGCATTACCAGATCTTATCATACATGATTTTATCGTGAGCCCAGAGCTAAGAAAAATCTAAGAACTCACTTTTTTACCGTCAATTTACAGTAACTTTGGTTGCCTGAGGAATTTGTTTGCGTTGCTGATTTCCAGGCAATTTAATATTAATCTTTAGAAAACCCAATATAGTTTTCAATTTTAAAACGTAGATAACTTGGAATCTAGGTAACTTGATCTTATAAAGTAGTATATGTTATTATATGAATCTGTACTATATTTAAACACTCTGTCTGTCATCTAGCTAATATCAGAATTAAGGGTTAGAATTACATCACTGTATGCTGAATTATCTCGTTTATCTATAAGACAAGCCGAGATAAGCGCTCGCGAGTCTCCGATCGCTCGGCTTGGTCCATTACATATCGTTTTCTATCGCTATCAACACGCAGTCGCAGCGCTGCTAAAATAATTAATAGAAAGAATGTCTCGGTCTTTTCTTTCGCACCCTTTACGGCACCGCATTTTTTTTGCATAATTATATGTTGTAAAACATATCTAGAAACAGGTTGCATAAATTAATGCCCCTCAAAACATTTGGTGACCCCGACGTGATCGTGAACGCGTGTGAAAGTTAAGAAACACACAATTCGGTGTAAAGGTCAATAAACTCAATTCGCATCGCTTGTATGGTATTCGCTTATACCTACAAACCAAAGCTGCAGTCAGCATCGCCTGCTTTACATTTCGAAAACTTTGCATAACGCCGAGTGTTACACAATTTCGGTTGCTAAGCGGAGGTTTTTTGTTTTTCAGTTCCGTTCTACCCGCTACTTCTATTCTCGCTTTCGTCGCCGTTAGTCGAGTGCATCGAAAAGTTCGCGTAGTAACTGTTGTATACCCTTTCCGAAAATAATTCGAAATTTCGAAAGCAAATAAAAGAGAGATTGTGCAACGTGCCCCAGATAACGAAGAATTTTATCGGGCAAAGTCAAACTCCGTGGCGCGTCAACTTGCGGCATTAAGTTCATTCTTGAGTGATGAACAGTTGGAAAAATTCGATGACAGCGAATTGCAGGTGGGGTTAGAGTTAGTCGAGAGGATGAATTCCGACTTTGACATTATTCAAGCTACCAGGTGTGGAGAAGGGATCAGCAAGTGGTTTGCGGTAATTGAGCGACAAGGCAATTCACTTTTGCGCGACCTTAGTACTATGGCAACTACGCAGGAAATTCTTGACGGTGTTTTGATCCATCTCATTTCTCCAAAGCTGGACCATCAGAACATGGGAAGAGGGGTTGCCTGCAAATGAGCTGCCGAATTGGGACAAATTTTCCACATTTTAAGATCTTCGGTGCCGCATTATGGATAACTTGGAATGCGCTATGGTAGAGCACACACCTAGCAAACAGGTGGGAAATGTAGCTAGTAGAAATCATCGCACCGCACTTATTGCTTCGGCTTCGACATTGCCATCGTGTGTACTATGTGAGGCAAGGGAGCATTATTTGATGAATTTCCCACAACTTTTATGATTGCCTTCAACTCAGCGCTACAACGAAGCAAAAAGGTTGTAACTTTGTTTAAATTGCCTACGGAAGGGACACGGCTTACGGCAATGCACATCTGACAACTGTAGGAACTGCCACTAGAATTACCATACTCTTATGCATATGCAATCGAATCCTATTGCAACCCTTCCTCAGCCTGGTCCTGAAATGCCGCCGAATAGCTCATCTTTAGTTTCTGTAGCCTTGCCCATACCACCACCTGGGCAAGTCCTCGGCGAGTCCTCTTTAGCATCGGATAAGTCGGTCAACATTTTCGCGCAATCCGCTGATGCCGAGTACAGCACGTCCCTTGCCGTTACTCGGTCAATCACCGATTATCACCCACAGTTGGACCTTAACTTATCTGAGTGGAAAATACCGGAAAATCTCGATCAGGGTGTGCAAATGTAGGAGCCTCTACGCGTTCATCTTCAGTTACCTCGATTCAAGAAGGGTTCTTGACTCAGTCTGAGCCTGAGTCAATTTCTGACACATTAAAGAGAAGTGGCTCTGATACTACAACAATCATGTCGAAGGAAAATGATATATGCGAGCAGCTATTTCAACCAAAACCTTCCCACCATCGTTTTAAGGCACTCGAGGCTAAATTAGCTTAGGATACCCTATCGGATAGTTTACTCTTCAGCTTTTCAACCAAGAGCAAGCTTCTTTCTTTAAACCCGTTTCTGGATGAAGGAGGTATCATGCGCGCCGGCGGACGATGCCAAGCTTCGATGACAAGCTCCCAATGATCCTTCCTTCATTACCTATCCTCAGTCATCATTGATCATTTTCATCGCAAGTTCTTACATGCAGGGGCGCAGAGCTTGCTAGCCGCTCTACGGCAGAGATTCTGGCCTATTGGAGGGCGAAAACCGGTATCTGCTGTCATCAACAAGTGCATTAAGTGCTTTAAATTAAGGCCCAAACTAGTAGAGCACATCATGGTACCACTCCCAGAGAATCGGGTTCAGCCGAACCGCCCATTTGTCATCGCTGCAGTGGACTTTTGCGGTCTCTATTCACAGTCCGAGGAAACAGGCCTCCTATAAAATGCTACGTAGCCATCTTTGTTTGTTTCGCCACTAAGGCTACGCATTTGCAAGTCGTCGAGGATCTTTCAACACAATGGTTTGTTGCAGCTCTGAAAAGATTCATAAGTCTGAGGGGAAAGCCTCAAACCATTTGGTCGGACAACGCAACCAATTTTGTGGGAGCTAAGAACGAGCTTATTGAGCTGCTTTAGCTGTTCCTTAGCGATCCTCAACACAGCGAGATCTGGAGTTCCCTTACGTCGATGGAAATCAAGTGGAATTTCATCCCTCCTCGTTCTCCGCACTTTGAAGGCTTAAGCTGCTGTCAATCCGTTCCGGATTGTGGAAGTGGGCAACAAGGAAATTAGCTAACTATCCCCTGGAAACCAATTCGCTTGAAAGTATGGTTCTTCCAACGGGGGAAGTCATCTCGCTAATACGAGAATTAAGGCTTACAATTGTTCAGCATCACTGTATGCTGAATTATCATGTTTATTTATAGGACAAGCCGAGATAAGCGCTCGCGAGTCGCCGACCGCTCGGCTTGGCCCATTTCATTTCGTTCTCTATCGCTGACACCACAAAGTCGCAGCGCTGCTAAAAAAAATAATAGAAAAAATCTCTCGGCCTCTCACGGCACCGATTTTTTTGCATAATTATATTTTGTATAACATATCTCGAAACAGGTGGCATACATTAATGCACATCATCTAACTCCCCTAACTATGACTCGTACCTAGAAAACTTTCCTTCCTTTTGTAATTAATGCATAGCCGCTGAATAGTCGCGTTTTATTACTAGGACGACCGGACTGTTGAACTCAGACTCAGAGTTCTCGTCGATTACATCCTTAGCCACTACTCGATTTGATTGTAAATAATATAATGCACTACGCAGACGTGAATGTACAGGGGTGTCGCGTCTAAAACGATACGCAACTGACCGTTTGTAAATTTCGTCTTAACTGACTTGCAGTTCTTAATCAGGTCGTTAATCTCGTTTTTTGCTTGATTATAAGGATTCTCGACAATGTTAATGCTTACACTTTCTGCAATCTCAACGTTGATTTTCATGATTAGACTTTATTCGTTTTCAGTGTTTTCAAGACTTGTAATTTTATGCTGTTGCGATTTATTTATTCATTTAATCGTTAGTACAAAATTCTGCAAATAAAACAAAATAAAACAACTTCAACATCAAAAAATTCCTATGATACAACTAAGAAACATTCTAGAAAAACATCGACATCAATTTCAATCTTTTTCTTCAAAAGATCAAAATTGTTTTACTCTGTTGTTGTTTCCGAATCCGACAAACAAAATATTGACGGCACTTATTTTAGGGTTATTCATTGATACAAGCTATCAAACCAGTATCGATAGAGCTATATACCTGTTATGTCATATCAAAATGTTCTTTAACATTAAAAGTTTATCAGCGGAAATAACTTCCAAAGAGTACTGCGTGGGAGACCTGCAGATTCAACTCTGCTAGAGTTCTCTTATTAACATGTGCACAAGCAAATCGAAAGCTCATCCCACAATAAGGTAAAAAGAAAAACATGCGAAACATGCTTCAGGCATTTCCTCTAACAGAACCCACAATGGAAAACTACTTTACCGTACTTGTCGATCTGTGTAAAAAAGTAGAACATTTTAAGAACCTTTTAAATAAGAAATAAACAAAGATCATCGCGCCATCATAAAAAACTTTCTCGCAATTGCAACAAATTATGGAGAGCTCACTCCGATTTACAGCCACCAGTCGAACCCGATCTACTATTAAGATCTCAAACAGCTGTATAGGCGCGCAGTGAATGGCTAAATTCTTTGTCTCTTGTTTTCGTATCACCGGATATCCTAACCTACTGGCCCTAGATTACAGCCTGATTTAATCGACTTTGGTGTGACCAAAAATATTCCACTCAATATAATAATTGCCAGATCGCTTCCGGACCTCTCATCTGACCACCCCTGCACTAGCTTCTCCATAGCCCAGAAATCATGAACTACCATCATAGGCTAACGTCGCAAACAATGGAAAAGCTAACGTACAAGAAATATGTGAGTACACACCTGGGCCCACAGCTTAACTTCGCGGAAGACATCGACAGCTCCATCGTTGTGGAATCAATTGTTATCGCAGCAGTAAAAATTTCAACACTAAAGAGGACATATGAATCGTTAAGTCCATACTCAAGTAACCTTCTGATCGAACAGCTCATTCTAGAGAACAGACGACTGCGTAGCGTACTCACAGCGGAAGTATATAGAAAAGTAGTCACCGACAAGCGCCAGATTTCCTGTGTGGCAAGCCCATCCTAATCTAAGCCCCCTGAGCGAATCAATCGCCTCAATTATAAATACTGTAGGAAAAGCAGCACTTGCAGCATTGGCTTTCGCAAATGTCATAGTACAATCGAGCAGGTTACTTTGATAACAGCTAAAATACCGCCTGGTACCGCATTTGAAAATTTTGAATACTGCAATGCGAAATTCCTCGACGTCTCCCAAGCGTTCGCCAGAGACTGGCTAGATGGCCTTATGCATTAAATCAAAACACTACTGCCAGAGTATACGGATAAACTACTTGAATCCTAACTATACAAAAGAGCATTTTTGGTGAGATGCAAAGCAACTCTTTGTACTCTAAATAGGTGACATCCCACAAACGAGTGTTTAACTACTTTAAACGTTCGCTGGCTGGGCCGCTCCAAATGCAGTACTTGTTTTACGGAGCAACAGGCAAATCACCTATTGATAATCTAGAGGTGGCTATCTGACTGGCGTGTTAAAATCCACGAAGAATAGTCCAACCACATAATGTTCACTCTGAACAGACAGAGGGCATCTCCGATAACCTTAAACAATGTTATAAATGTTATGGTATCCACTGGATCATAAATCCCAGATCTCTAGCGCATAGACTACAAGGTCCTGCTATGCAGCTCCATTCCTAAGACAATATGGGCATACGGCACTCAGATTTGGGGAAATGCAAACGCCTTTAACGGAGATATCGAGGTTTAAAGCGACCTACCAAAAAAAAAAACTCAACGATCATCCGAAACATTAATCTTGAAACCTAACCATGGTCTCACACTGAACTCGACTACGACGCAACGACCTTTCAGTCCAGAAATTATTATATTTGAGGCACCTGTTTTAATAACTTACAAGCAACTCAGTTGCAGTAGATAGTTTGTCATTACTAGACGGTTCGCGCACCCCCGAAACCCAATCTTTCACCCTTGGAATCAGAAAACATTAGCATTCTCAAAACTCTTTTACAATTTCTCTATTAATTACCCTTTGTGTGTGGAAAAATGAGGGCAATGATGTGTATGATACTTACCACTACATGTAGAACCGATACCAATGTACTTTGTATACATTTGTTTTAAATAATTAGTTTATTTGCTTATGTATGTATGTAAATTTTGAGATTGGGTTAGGGGGATGGAACAATAAAAATAGAAAATGAAACAAGAAGAGCGGCTAGGTCGCGAAGCAACTCTAGAACACTTCGTCGGAAAAAATTCGCTCTTCCGTCGCTGTTAGCATACCAGAGATGGCAAGGGCAGCATAAACAGAGTACTCAGAGTATGTACGTTGATTCTAGACCCTTTCTGTAAGATTCGGCATTGGTTGCGTTCGCCCACATATGCGCCGACTACAGCGCCGTGCCTTAGACACGGATTGCAAAAGTAGCCTGAACCCCTGATGCTTAACGTTTCACATTATCTGATTTCTCACTTTAAGGGAGCTTTAGGGAGCTGCTCTGGTGTCCATCATAACTCCCAAGTATCCGATTGCTCTAGCAGATTTTATGGATAGGCCTCCTGCTTGGATGGTGGCTGCCTCCACTAAGGACCGTCTTCGTTAAATGGTGTGCTATATCGAGACCGTCCGTTGAGAGCCACTTCTCTATAATGGCTTCTGATGTGTTTCCGAGGTGCTCAGCTTCTTACAGTGTAAGAACTGTCATCTGAAAAGCCAACTACTACATTCCTCAATAGTGGACCCAGTACTGATCCTTGAGGGTCTTTGCAAGGTAACCGTATGGTCCATGACATTTCTATCTGTATCATAGAGCAGTATACGATGCGGTATACCCCATTCCTTGGCGATCCTTGGCAATGAATATTCTTAAGTTCTCTTAAACTAAGGTAGATTAGAGTTATGCATACATATGTATATAAGCGCTCAGTGTGGGAACCATGATGACTCGGCTATAGGCGGGGTACGCTAAGAGTGCATATCATATTACGTTTGCACTTGAAATGTATGTGGGCACTTGGCATATTGGGCTGAGTGACAAAGGCAATGCCCTATGCATATTATTGATATAACAACAAAGTGTTGTGACTTCGGCTAACCAAGTGTTGCCGCTCTATAATACAAGCTCTGGCTGGACTATCTCAACCAAAGAATGTTTCACAACTGAGACAATTTATAGGTTTAGCGTCGTACTTCCGTAAATTTGTCCCAAAGTTCTCTGAACAGATGAAACCGTTGTATTAGTTGACTTCCAAAAATAGTAGCTTTTATTGGAAATCAGAGCATAAAGAAATACGTCAGTAGATTATCTCAGTACTAACTCATGATCCGATTTGAATTATCTTCGACCGCAATATCCCATAGAGCTGAATACAGATGCAAGTGCAAGTGGCTATGGTGCCATCCTCACGCACAAAATAAAGGCAAACCAAGTTAACTTTGTTTTTGTTTTATTTCTAGTTAAACTGACTGAAGTGAAAACTTATTTTTTTTTAATTTTAAAATTTCAAATTTAATTTCATTTCAAATGGAATTTAAGATTTGGATTAATTTGTTTGCTACTGGGAAATTTACCCAGTGCCTGAGACGGGTAATATACATTTTTTAACATAGCAACCTGCCTAGTTTTTATACCCGTTACTCGTAGAGTAAAGGGGTGTACTAGACTCGTTGCTAAGTATGTAACAGATAGAAGGAAGCGTTTCTGACTCTATAAAGTATATATATTCTTGATCAGGATCAATAGCGAAGTCGATTGAGCCATGCTCCACCACCACCTGTGCATGTATATATTTCCTTTTACTTATTAATAATACTACTATTTTATCCATTTCACATAAAACAGTCAGATTTGGTGCACCCTTATTTATGAACGTTCTTATTTAAGGAAGGTATTAGAAGTGATGTCCCCATAGAAAAAACCTGTTAATTACTTTTTTTATTTGAATAGTTTTCGTGGAAAAACTTCAAAATTATCGGAATTCGCGTTTTGTTTATTTCAATCTTCTTTAAATAAATTGAACGTTGTGTGCAATGTTTAGAGCAATAACACCACCTTTAAAATAAGGCAATCTGCTTCCTCTAAACACTGTATGTCTTCGACATTTATCAAATGGCGGTTCTGAATCCATGCCCTTACAGATAATTTGCTTCTAATAGGTATTGCCTTAAGGTATCTTCATATTTGTGCAAAACTGTTTTCACTATTATTAAAGTTTGATATGTTTTCGAATACTATTCCAATTTCTTTAAAAATATACTTATTATTATTGTTTTTATTATCTTCAATCGTTTTGAAAATATCAAACAAATAGATGTACTAATCCGTTTAAAGGACAATATTTGACGTATCGTTCATGAATGAGTACGAGAATGAGATTTAAAAGAATGGAATAGGCAGAAGGAAGCGTTTCCGACCCTATAAATTATATATATATTGTCTGTCTGTCCATCGGTCTGTCCGTATGAACGCTAAGATTTCAGGAGAATTAGAGAATTTTTTCTCTAACATTTAAAATTTCGTTCATTGTTTACTTTCAGTATATTTTTCATTAATTTTAAAGTTTACAATAGCTTTACAATTGCTAATGCTTGGTTGAGTGTATGAACCAGGCCTTTTGTCATAAATAATTATTCTATCATGCGAACATGCATCCGAATCAAAACGTTTTCACCACGTAAATTTACCAAATCTCCGTTTGCCGTATGGGAAGTTGGCTTATTACATCACTGTTGATAGGCGAGTAAGTAAGATTATATTGTGTCACATTCATTTTATAGCCAGATCGAACATTAATTTCGAATTTGTGTAACATGGGATGGAGTGTGTTGTCGACACATGAACCACTAATAATGTTACATTCCATTCGAATAGTATTAATTTTACCCGTTATACGTAGAGTAAATGGGTATATTAGGTTCGTTGAAAAGTATGTAACGGGTAGAAGGAAGCGTTTCCGATCATAAAAGTATATATATTCTTGATCAGTATTAATAGCGAAGGAACTATTAGAGCTAGATAGTTCAAATTAAGTAGGTATAATCTTGAGATGCCATCGCATCTTATGGTTTTACCGTTATAACGCAAGACTCACTCTTACGCCCAGCATGCTCAAAAGACGGTTTTTGCTTTTTGTGGAAAGGCTTTTATCTCGGTAGGTAAATGGTTTTACTTAAACTAAAATATAGCGCATCTACACTATCGTGGCAATGATATCACATTACTACATCCCACATGTGTACTAAGGATCGTCCCAAAGATATAGCCTTATCTCGCTGTTAGCACATAATTATTTTAGGATCATCCCGAACAGATGGCCTTATCTCTCTGTTGTCTTACAAACACAGCGCTAGTACATAAGTATATACAAATTCAGCATTAGTTTAGGTCTAGAAATGAATAAAAGGAGAGCCGCTCCTCCTAAACGGCGTAGTACAACCAATATCGTCAGTGCGTTTGGATCTGAATTCACTGACAAGTGCTACAGTAAATGTTCTCCACGTAATGGTGTAAACATTTTGGTCCTTCGAGTAAAAAATCCTACAAGTTTACCAATTGAAGCGTTTCTGAGGCTTTAAACAGCAGAAAGCAAAAAGTGAAAATTTTAAAAATTTGTGAAATTTGTGAAATTTGTGAAATTTGTGAAATTTGTTTTACATTTTTTGGCTAACCACAAGAAGTTGCGAGCATGATACTAAGATCGAACCAAAAACACCTCTATAGGGTTAAGCCAAATAAAGTAAAATAATTTAAATTAACACGAACAAGAATCTATCCGAGAAAACAATGGAACTGCTGAAGGGGCAAGTGGTGGTTCGTCAGGAGATCTTGCAAGGGATAGCCAAAAAGGAAAACCCATCAGCTTTAGATGATTCGGCAGCAATATTCACTGCGAATCACGCAATGCTGACCAAAATTGGCGTAATTTAATGACAAAATATACGACACCACCATGGCATTTATCAAGAAATATAAAAGAGTCTCTGATGAAGGTCGAATCTGCCGATCTCGCCATGGCAAGTACATCAAAAGCAGGAGCCTCAAAAGAAGATACATCAAATAAATGCCTGAGCCCAGTAGACATCTTGGTGGAACTCGTGGACAAAAGAGCCGAAAAGGCGAGGCAGCACATAAAAGAAGTGACCTAATAAATAATTATTCTCCGAGGTGATCAATAGCAGGAAAGACATCAGTGACACAAGGAAACTGAATTACCTAAAGTCATGCCTAAAAGGAGAAGCCAAAATGGTAGTCGGACATTTGCTAAATGGATCCAGCCAGATATAACCAGGCATTGGAGCTAATATGCAAGCGCTACAAAAACATGCGCGAAATAATTGCTGACCGCGTCAACCAACTCTTGGACATGGAACTGCTGAAGAACAATGATGAAGGCAGTATCCGTAAATTCCTGGATACAGCAACAGAGTGTATTTAAATAATCAAAGAATAAGTCCAAATTGGCAAAAAAGCTGATGCCATATTCACTCAGATACTGCTGCGCAAAGTTTCTCAAGAAGCCCTACAACTTTACGAGCAACATGTGAATAAGCCCAGGGAAATTCAGGAGTTGGATAATGTGCTGGAATTTATTGAGCAATATTACAACTCAATAGATTCAGGGGAAAAAAGTGTCATCCATGTAGAAGCGAAGAAAACGAGCCATAAAAGATGCCGCTTTTGCCTAATGAAGGGGCACGAAATTGACAGATGCCAAAAATTCAAAGCAGAAACAGTAAAAACAACGCAAAGAATTTGTGTTTAAGAACTCGTTATGCTATAAATGTTTGGCACCCATATCTTTAAAGAATGCAAGAAAAATTGGACTTGCACACGATGCTCCACGGCCCATAATAACTTACTCCAGGAGGAAACAAATACTAAGGAGTCAGTTATCAGCAATTGCCTCAAGAGGTACAACGGGCAAGATACGTTGCTAGCAACGCTGATTTTAGTAAAAAATAAGGCCGGTAAATATGAGCAATTTAGAGCCTTAATTGATCGAGGCTCCCAAAAAACTCTTATATCAGAGGAAGCAGCTCAGCAGTTAAAAGTTAGGAAAACAAAGAGCAATATAGAAATTCAAGGCATCTCTCAAAGCGTTGAAGTGCTAAAGAATACCGTGAACTTGGAAATCAAACCAAAGTTTAAAACACCTTTAAAGCAACAACGCAAGCCTTGGTATTGCCAAAGCTACTCAGAGCTATACCGAGCAGATTTACAAATGCAAATTACAAATTACATGGATGTCAATAAAGATTGGATGGGCTGCGAGCTAGCTGACCCATACTTCAACGAGCCTAGTAGAATCGATATAGTAATTGGCATTGACTTATTCCCACTTACTTACATACTTACACTTAACTGCCAAGTCAAAAGAGTCAAAGACATACCAGGACAAAAAACCACATTAGGATGGATTGTCTTGGGCAATAAAGCTAGAGCATCGGACAAATAGGTCATCAGCGCAACAACAACAATATGTTTTATGTTTGCAAAAAACTACGATTTGGGATAGAGAAGGAGATTCTCGGAGGCAGGCTATTGCAAGACTGCTTCAAATGGAGAAAAAATTCAGAAGTCAATCGCAAATCTTCACTGAATACAATACCTTCATAAAAGAGTTCTTGGAACTGGGACACATGGAACCACTTAACACCATTAGCAAAGGCAAATACTATTTGCCACACCAAGCAGTCATCAAATGCTTCATTCAGCAGCTGTGGAAACTGCCTCTCACATGGGACGCAGAACTGGAACCTGAAGTGGCTAAAATTTGGGAAGATTATGCAAGTGCTCTTCCAGACTTAGCGGAAAATAAGATACCGCGATGGTCTGGAAGCTCAAATACTGAGGGCATAGAGCTCCATGGATTTTGCGACGCCTCAGAAAAAGCATATGCAGCCGTGGTATATTCCAAAGTTGGAACCAAAGTCATTAAAACTCGAGTAGAAGAAATAAACAAAAAATTACCTAACGTGGAATGGAACTACTTATAATCAGAAGAAAACCCAGCGGATGTGGCTTCGAGAGGAATTTCCCCCAAAATTCTGGCTACCTGCACGAATTGGTGGAATGGACCGCAATAGTTGGAAATACCATCGCACCAATGGCCACAAATTAAAACAAGCGATCCCATCGTAGTTTCGAGTGTAACGACAAGCGTCAATAAATAAGCTAAACAGCATAATGGCTTACCTATTACGTTTTCTAGCAAAAATAAAGGACGAATTAAAAAATGTCAAAACAGCAGTTCTTAAATTACAGCAACAGCTAGAGTTTGGCCATGAAATTCATTCACTTAAAACTGGAAAACCTTTTAAAACAAAGTGTAAATTCCTGGAACTCAACCCCTTTTTGGCTGGAGATAGTATTCTAAAGGTAGGAGGACGGCTTCAGAATGCAAAGGTGCCATATGACGTGAAACATCCAATTATAATTGGAAAATCACACCTTTCGTGGCTC
Organism: Drosophila eugracilis; assembly: GCF_018153835.1. Lineage (NCBI taxonomy): Eukaryota > Metazoa > Arthropoda > Insecta > Diptera > Drosophilidae > Drosophila > Drosophila eugracilis. The sequence goes on from NW_024572619.1 coordinate 41,946, forward strand.
ATAATTGACGAAGTTCATAAAAAAAACGTTACATAGTGGAATGACACTGATGACAAGCTACATCCAAAGAGAGTACTGGATATTTGGATTGCGGAACTCCATAAAGAAGTACAAGCGCGATTGTGTAATCTGCATAAGATACAAACAGAAAATAACCAATCAGCTAATGAAAATCTACCAGTGTATCGAGTGACAGGTTATACTGGCGTTTCGAAATACTGGCGTCGACTACGCAAGGGTAGAAGATAAAAGTCGCATAACGGATATATAGTAAAATGTTTATTTTTTATTAATTGTTGAGTCGAATTAATGTCCAGTCAATTGACTTAGGACAACGCTTGAGTACAAACACACGGAAGATTAAGTTTACGTATTTATTTGATGGATCTCAGCTTAAGACTAAATTATTGTGACAAATCTTACTTCTACTGCCCTTTGTTTACATAAGTTTGGGAGCGAGATCGCCCGCTTGGGATATTGATTGTACACAATAATTTGAGAACGAGAGTGCCACTCAGAGAGCGTGACTTAGTCATTTAAAGAATTGTTTATGTTATTGAGAAGCCGCATTGCCTGCTCCGGATTTGGATTGTTTACATTGGTTCAGCGTGGGATCGCCTACGCTGCAGATTCTTATTTCTTGGTGCATAACGGAATTTGTGAATATGTCACTTCCCTCCCCTTAAAAGGGTTGCCTATGTTTGGGCTGGCATTTCAGGGTACAATGCAGGCAACTGGTTTTGTGCCGGTTCTATTTCTTGTTGTGGTTCTAGATTATTTTTGGCTTGTTTTCTAAATGTTGTATACAAAAAGGAAAGTGGATTTAGTGTAAACAATTTTGATAGGACAACAAAAATAATAAGAACGATAACTACTAATATTATAATTACGTAAAATGTGGTATTATTTTCTGAAATTAGTTTTAAAACGTCATTATGTTCTACTATCTTTATCTTAGTTACATTAATCGGTGAATACAATGCTGTTCTGGACTTAACGAATTTGCGCTTAAAATAACATTTCCAATTTTAACTCTACATTGTTTTATTCTAATAATTTTGCTTCCATTTATTTTTATTTGGCCATTTAATTCTTGACAATTTTGTTCGATTGTAGTTTCAGGTAGATTCCATGTAAGTATAATATTTAGTTCAACGTATTGAATAATTCTTTTGAAAGAGTTGGTATAAAATTACAAATTGGGTTTTTGCGCTTAATTATATTTTTAATGCATTCATTATTAACTTCTTTATTGTCTTGATTATAAATTTTATTCTCATCTTCAAAATATGATTCTTGATCTGAATAGTCTAACTGATATGGTCGGGATAAGGAATTATTTTAATGGTGTTAATGATTTTGTAGTTAATAGGGATATGTGAAATAAGTAGTAATTCGATATTTTTGTGGTCAATCCAAGTTGATGTTTTGATTAAAAATATATTTTGGCTGTTAATGGATTAGAATCGTGTTAATGGATTTGTCGTAATTGAGTAACTTTGGATTAAAAAGTCCGTGAAAGTTTCATGCCCATTTCTATGTCTTCAATGTACTCAATAAATTGCATGAGTTCATAAACAAGTGTGTCAATACTATTGCGGTTATTTTCGTAGTTAATAAGTTTCTCCAGTACTTCATTCACAAACTTTACGACATCATTTAATTTATGAAGTTGAATTGAATTTTCTGCAATTATTTTTGTTAATTTTTACCCTATCATTTTCATCAAGTGTGCCAAAAAAAAATTTAACCTGTGAACCAATTATGTCAAATAGTCCACGTTTCTGCCTATTTTGCTGATGAATAGTTATACCATTGAATTCTTTCAATAGTTTGTTGTACAAATATTTCATTCTGGGCGAGTTTGTGACCAAAAGATTCAGTGATAATATTGATTTCCGTTAAATTAGTTCTTAAACAGTGATGTTTATACACTACCGGTATTTGAATTGGAGTGCTCGAGAAGAGTAAATAGCCAAGGTCGGAATCTGGGTTGGTTATTTGAATTTGTTGAGTGTGGCCCGTGGTAAATAAAAGCAACAACATCATTGTACAGAAGGTTGCTGTGGAAGTTTAACGGCATTAGTTTTTTTTGTTTCTTAAATTGTGTTTTGTAGTATTGGGTTTCCCTATTTCGATTAGTAATTTTGTAATGGTCTTCATCTATTTTTTCTACATTTTTATTTGCCTTAAATAGATTTTCTAATTTTCCCTTTTGAAGTGGACCTTTTCTGCATCTAGTGTCAATGTTAAATTCCTGTCGATCTTCATTTATTTTATCTATTTTCCTTTCTTTAATATTTTGAGTGTCTAATATTGGGTGCTCAGCGTATAAGAATATTTGATCAGGTGTTTGTCCAGTGGTGTCATGTTTTTTTTTATGGTTGTATGTATAAAGAATTGTCTCTATCTTGCTTAATTTTACTTCTTCATCATCGGATGAGTTGATTTTTCGGATTTATTCATTTATTGTCTTATGTAGTATTTCAACGTCTGCTACACCGTTTTTTGCCGTGTTGAGTTGTAATTCAATTCCTTCTACTTCATTTTTTTTTTTTTTTTTTTTTTTTTGGATATAACAATACATTTATTAAACGTCAATCAGCCAACTTAATGGCTATAATACGTTGAGTACTACAAAGAACAACTAACATAAATACATAACAGGAAGGAAATTAACAAATTTTTATAACTAGATAACTAGAGATCAATGCTAAATGCTAATGCTAAATTACTGCTTTAGGACTCGAGAAATTTGGCGTCCTCTTGTCCAGAGATCGGCTGGATGCCTTCGCTTTAGACGTCTTCTAATAGTAGCGTAAGCCAGCGAGGAGGCTAGGTGGTTTGTGTGAGCTGTGAGACGATCGTTGTACCGACTCGAGTGCCTGTTTATCTGTTCCCTAATAGAGGGAAAGTGGAGGTCATCTTCTAGAGCTTTGTTTCTGACGTACCTTCTACTTCAAGCCATCGCTTTAAAGTCCGGCTGGTAAAAGCTCCGTCTTTGTCTGCCTTTAGTAATTTGGGTTTAACTAACTGATTAAAAATGCGCATTAGTGCGTTCCTGCATTCTATCCAATTCTTTGTTTTAATATGTTCAGATGTAGCGAATTTAGAATAAATGTCAATGCGACTGATGTAATGTTTTCCCTCAGATAAATAAATATCTACCACAAAATTATCTCGACAATGTTCAGGGTTGGGTGTGATTTTAAAAGGCATTTTGGTATTTCTGTGTTCTGTTTTAGCCAAATTTCATATGTTGCATTTATTTATTATATTTTGAATTAATAGTTGGCTATTTGGAAAGAAGCGATTTTCTGTGACTAATTTAGTCATTTTCTGTATACCTGGATGTAAAAGTTTTTCATGTGATTGAAGTATAGTTTCTTTGAATTCGGCGTATGAACAAACATTCTTTAATAGGTAGAGGCTGCGAATTACTTTAGTGTAAGTGGTATTAATAATTTCTCTGTATGCTCTTTGAATGATTTCAAAATCTATATCGTTTTCGATATAAATGGTAATGTTTCTATGAATAAAATGATAAAGCAAAATTTGTTGGGCCTTTTCGAGTGCCATTACATTATATTGGATTGTGGTAATGGAGTTACCAAATATTGTTGAATGCTCTACTTTATTTGTATCGGAGTTAATGAAAATTATTTGTTTTTTGAAATAGTTTATTGGGTTTTCTGTTAAATGAATTAGGTTACTAATATCTTCTTCTGCACTATGTTGAGTAACTTCACTGTGATGATTTTCTTCAATTTTAATTCTTGATAATTCATCAGCAACTGAATTTTCTTTTCCTTTAATATAGTCGATTTTAAATTGGTATTCGTTTAACTTGGCTCTCCATTTTTGTAACTTGGCATTCGGTTCTTTTAATGTATGCAGCCATCTAGAGGTTGATGGTCACTAGCAATGAGAAATTGTCGTCCTAGTAAATAGCCTAGTAAATAGTTCGATAGCACTGTAATTTAATTCATGTTCATTATGTGTTCTGCTAATAAAGGATATAGGATGACAGTTTTGAAAAAGTACGGCCCAAGGCTAAATTACTGGCATCTGTGGTTAAAGTGAATTTTTTTTTCAAAATCGGGTAATTGGAGAATTGGTTCTCTAATTATTAAAGCTTTAAGTTTTTTGAATGCTTCTATGTAATCGAGATTTTGTGTATCTGTCTTTGCTCCTTTTTTTAAACATTTGGTCATTGGTTTTGCTATGTCTGCGTAGTTTGGGATAAATTTACGATAATAACCGGTTAATCCAAAGAAAGCTCTGATCTCTTTTACTTTTGTTGGAATTGGATATGAAACTATGGCTTTAACTTTAAGGGGGTTTGGTTTTCTGCCATTAGGGGTTACGATGTGACCAAGAAAGCTAGCTTCTTTTTTTAAGAATTCACATTTGTCTAACTGAAATTTTAAATTTGCTTCTGCAAGTTTGGAAAAAACTAGTTGTAATGATTTTAAATGTTCGGTAAGGGATGTGGAAAAAATTATAATATCGTCTAAATACACTAAAAAGTGTTTATTGAGCAACGGTCGAAGGATAATATTCATGCAACTTTGAAAAGTAGCGGGTGCATTTCTAAGACCAAATGGCATTCGAAGGTATTCGTAATGACCGCTTTTAGTAGAAAATGCAGTTTTAGATATTGATTCTGGGTCCATTTCTATTTGATGAAATCCATTTGCCAAATCGATAGTGGTAAAATATTGGCATTTTCCTAGTTTACCAAGGATTTCGTCCATGTTTGGTATTGGATATCTGTCGGGAATAGTTATTTCATTGAGCTTAGTCAATTACTACTCTATACATAATTTTACCAGAAGCATCCGTTTTTTTGGGTACTACCCAGGTAGGACTATTGTATGGTGAATTACTTTCCCTAATTAATCCTTGATTAAGCATTTCCTGCACTTTGTGTTCGACTTCAATTTCGTGCGCTTGAGCAAGTGGGCACTGTTTTGAATTAATTGGGGAGTTATGTGTTGTATATAGTACGTGTTTAATAGTATTTGTAAATGTTAAATTGTCTCCTTCTTCATATTGAAGATTTTTGAATTTATTTAATAAACTTTTCAACCTTAAAGTTTGCTCCTGATTAAGGTGGCCCAATCGAAACAATCTAAATTCGAATTTTTTTAATTGGTTCCAGTTCCTTTTGGATATAAAATTTTTTTTTTCTGATTTTGAAGTTATTAATTTGTATGTTTTATCAAAAAGGGTAACTGTGCTATTTTTGTAATTTATAATTGATTGTGCATTTTTCAACAATTTTCTGCCAATCAGTATATCATAATTATTAGAAAAACTGAGTACATAAAATGGTTCATTTGTTTTAAAAATACTATTGCTGGGTAATATAATTACGTTGTTCAATGTAATAGGACCATTTGATGTCAAAACTTCACATTTAGTATTTTGAATAGGAAGACAAAATATATTTTTTTTGATCATATTTATTGTGAATCCTGTGTCTATAAGGCAATTGTATGTGCAACCTTTGTATGCTACTTCTATGTATTGGTGTTGTCTTGGGCTGTTAACCGAAAATTTTCTTTTCTCTCTGAGTTATTTTGATTTTGTTCATCTTTATTTTGGGTGGATTGTACCTGTTGCTGCCCTTCATTAATCAACCCATGGTATTGATTTTGGTCATAATACTGTTGTTCATAATAATTAGGTTGTATTTCTTCGTATTCGTGCGCGTCTTGAAATCTCAATTCGTCAATAGACATTTTAGTTTGCTCACTGTCCGATGGTTTTAGTCGTTTGGTAACCGGGTAGTTAGTATTTTTTTGAGGGAATGTATTTCCTTTAAAATATGCTGTTTGAGGATTTTGAATTTTATTGCAAAGTTGTGGGAAAGGATTTTTGTGAGTAAATGGTTGTGAGTTCATGTATTGGTTGGGTCCGAAATAATTTGGTGCGTGCCACATAGCTTGGTTGTTAGGCATCTGCTGTGTATAGGTGGGTCTAAATGATGGCGTGTATTGATTAAAATTAGGTTAGAATGGTCATAGATTTCCTTTGTAAGGTGTCTCCCTGAAGTTCTCCAGTAGTTTGTAGTTCGGTGTTTGGGGTTTAACTTCTGCAACTAGTCTCGATCTACGGGTAGGCCAATCTTCAATGTTCGGAAGGCCCAATGATCATGTAACGTGTCCGTCCAAGTTTCTTTCGATGGCTCCAAGAAGAATCCTCTGTTGTCGCACATCATTAGTTGGATAGAGTGAAACTACATAGTCCACTCTGCTGACGAAGGTGTAGAGAGTTTCTGGATCACCCTTAAATGGCTAAAATGTCTTTTAGCTGTCGACGAGCTTCATCAAGGTTGTTGTCGCTTAGCGTAACGTTTTGGGGTGCGGCGATAATTGGTTGTGCCATTGTTAAAATACAAATTTTTTTTTGTTATGGTAAAATTTTGTTTTTGTTTATTTTTGATTTTACTTATTAAAGTTTAATTGTTTGTTAAATTTAAATTTTTCTTAAAATTTATATGTTGTTATTAACTGTTAGGTGCCTTTGGACTTATTGTTTTTTTTTTTGTTGTATTTTATTTTCAATTTCACTTATTAAGGTTTGAGTGTTTGTTTAATTTTAACTTTTCTTAAAATTTATTTTTTTTTTAAACTGTTAGGTGCCTATGGACTTATTCCTTTATTTTTTTGTTGTATTTCTATTCTTCCACTTTTTGTTGTACAACCGAATTGGAGTTATAATCCAAGTTGAAGGATTTTAAAATGTGTTGCGTAATTATTATTCGAGAACTGAATTATAACATTTAATTTCGGATACTTTTTGTATCCTACCGACGGCGCCAGTAAAATGTTTATGTTTTATTAATTGTTGAGTCGAATTAATGTCCCGTCAATTGACTTAGCAAAACGCTTGAGTACAAACACACGGAAGATTAAGTTTACGTATTTATTTGATGGATCTCAGCTTGATACTAAATTATTGTGACAAAAATCTTACTTCTACTGCCCTTTGTTTACATAAGTTGGGGAGCGAGATCGCCCGCTTGGGATGTTGATTGTACATAATAATTCAGAGAACGGGGCTTAGTCATTTAAAGAATTGTTTATGTTATTGAGAAGCCGCATTGCCTGCTCCGGATGTGGATTGTTTACATTGGTTCAGCGTGGGATCGCCTACGCTGCAGATTCTTATTTCTTGGTACATAACGGAATTTGTGAATATGCCACTATATTAGTTTGTCAAAAAAGTCTTGAGGTATTTTCGCAAGTTGGCGCTGAAAGCGCGTAGTTCTTGTTTTATTCGTCGCATCAGGTCATACAATAGCTTTTTGGAAAGCTCATTTCACGCGCTAACACGTGTTTGATTGTCTTTTCTTTTAAATCGTTCGTGAGTTATAGCGTCGCAATCATGGAGCAAAATAAAAAGAAAATACGGCATATTTTACAGTACTACTACGATAAAGGCAAAAATGCATCTCAAGCCACCAATAAAATTTTTGCAGTTTATGGACCCGATACAGTTTCCATTTCCACCGCACAACGATGGTATCAACGTTTTCGTTCTGGTGTAGAGGTGGTCGAAGATGCGTCACGCTCCGGAAAGCCTGTCGTCGAAAATTGCGATAAAATCGCTGAATTGGTCGAAAGAGACCGGCATAGTAGCAGCCGGTGAAGAGCTGGGCATGAGTCATCAAACCGTTATAAACCATTTGAAGCTTGGAGTCACTAAGAAGCTCGATGTATGGGTGCCACACGAATTGACGCAGAAAAACATCTTTGACCGTATCGACGCATGCGAATCGCTTCTAAATCGCAACAAAATTGACACGTTTTTGAAGAGTATGGTGACTGGCGATGAAAAGTCGGTCACTTACGATAATTTAAGGCGCAAACGGTCGTGGTCGAAAAGCGGTGAAGCGGCCCAGACAGTGGCCAAGCCTAGATTGACGGCCAGGAAGGTTCTTCCGTGTGTTTTGTGGGATTGGCAGGGAATAATCCACTAAGAGCTGCTCCCCTATGGCCAAACGCTCAATTCGGATCTGTACTGCCAACAACTGGACCGCTTGATCAACAGAGGCCGAATTGTCTTCCACCAATACAACGCCAGGCCACACACATCTTTAGTGACGCGCCAGAAGCTCCGGGAGCTCGGATGGGAGGTCCTTTTGCATCCACCGTATAGTCCGGATCTTGCACCAAATGACCACCTGTTTCTGTCCATGACGAATGCGCTTGGTAGTCTGAAGTTGGCCACAAGAGAGTCCTGTGGAAATTGGCTCTCCGAGTTTTTTGCCAATAGGGAGGCGAGCTTCTATGAGAAGGACATTATGAAGTTGGCATCTCGTTGGGAACACGTCATCCAACAAAACGGCGCATATTTGACTTGAATCGCATTATTGTAACCAATTTTATGAACAATTGAAAATTCAATAAAAATACCGCAAGACTTTTTTGACAAACTAATGTATGCCTATTTGTATATATGGCAACAAAGGCCATAGATCTGGAAGTCGTAAGCGACTTAGGAGTGCAGTGGCACTTTATCCCGCCGGCAAGCCCCCCATATGGGAGGATTTTGGGAAGCTAGAGTAAAATCGGTGAAATACCATCTCAGGAGAGCAATCGGTGACAACAGCTTCACATTGAAGAGTTTTCAACACTTTTGTGTGACAAATTGAGGCAGCGCTAAACTCCCGTCCCCTAGTTACCATGAGTATGAAGAAGAGGATATTCTGACGCCGGGTCATTTTCTCGTTAGAAGACTGCTTATGGAGAATTCTGGAGAAAATGGAAAGAAGAATACTGGGGAAATCAAAAGACCCTTAAATATAATCTTCTTGTTACCGTCTCAAAACAAGGACGACCAAGCTGAAGAGTCAATCCAGAAAAGGATGAAAAGAGCAGCCAAAAGGGCATCAGGCAAAGCGACAATTCTCAGCCTACTCATGATTCTGCAAATAGCAAGTGGTGCTATGATATCATATATGAACTCATCAAGAGTCACAATATAGACCAACAAACAGTAGTACTAACGGACAAAATCGGAAAAGTGGAAATGATCTCATCGAATCTGCTATTACTATTTTACTATAATATGGAAGCCTACTTCGAAGTACTGAAGCAAGCTGATGAAGTTATGGAAAAAACAGACACCATTTGTCCAAGACTGGGCGAGTTCAATGAATATTTTACAACAATCAGCCCTACAATTGAAATGCGAATTGAAGAGAAAGAGAAGAGAAGAGAAATAAAATCATCACACAAGAATCGAAAAGACAAAGAATGTTCATACTGTTTTTTGACATTGGCACTGCAAACAGGGTCAAAGAAAACATGCAAACTATCATCCGAAATGAAAAGCGATAAAATGATTATATGATTAATCAGACCTCAATTATCAATGCGACGTCGGATTTAGTACGCACTACTACAGAAGACGTAAACAGAAACTTCGAAATAGTTATACTGGAATTAAATAAGATGGAGCAAACAATGAGAAATCACTTCTTAATCTACACGGACGCAATTAAATTCTTCATTTTAATTAATCAGATACGAAACTAGATTGATGAAGCATTCGGTCTCTTATCAGAAGCTATTGCCCTTATAACAGACGTTAATCAAGGAAAAGTCAAACCTCTGATCGAACCAAATAAAACTGGATGAAATTCAGCAAAAACTGCAGAGGAACCAACTTCTTCCAGGAGGAAATTCGATGAAAAAATTGCAATTGATTTATAAATTAATGAAGGCACAAGCAATATTAAAGGGTAACTTGTAAATAATCGACGCAAGACTACCCATATATGCAAATCAACATGCAAATATCTTCAAAACGATTCCAGTACCAGTGTAAAGGAAGTATTGGGCCTGGAAAGAGGCAAATGACTAGAGCTGTGAAATATCACCCATCAAGCCGAGCAACAAGCAAACATGAAAATTTATCGAGTATGAAGAAAATACATCATTGAAGAAGCTGAATTGAAAAAACAGTGGCTGTTCTGCTCACATACCATGCGGGAGCAACCAAGAAGTGATACTGCTACCTAACCAAGGCATAATAGACATGCCTAATTGTTGTAAATTACAACAAAAAATAAGGGACAGGAACAGTAAAAGGGCAGATATTGGTAGAAAGTTAATCTTAAGAATATGTGTTTTAGAGAAGCCACTGCAGCTGGACATGAGTTTTCATCCGGCCACGTCCACTCTAACGCCCACAAACCGCGGAAAACGGTGGCATCCATAATATGACAATGAATGAATTGGTTTGACCTTGTGTAATTCTTATTGCCAATATTTATAAATTTGCAAAAGATTTTTCAAATCAAAACATTTTGCTATTTATGAAGTAATTTATGTTTTATGCCCTTACATGGAGAGTCACGTCACCATCAGTTACTCAAAGTGCTTTTTCTGACAAAGGTAGAGCCGTGTGAACTTCCACTAGCAAAATGAATATTTTAAAACTATATAAAGCAGTATTGGGTATCTTAAAGTCGCTGCCCCCGACTATAGCTACCTAATCAAGGCATAATAGACATGCCTACAGGATGTTCAGCAAGGATTGGTAAAATTACCATCATAACACCACATGAAGTTAGGTCAACAGATGCTTAAAGATACCCAGAACATTTCCTCAAGGTGGTGAGTCAAAATGACTCGTGGATGGCAATACCACTTCACAACGTTGTAGTTAATAACTCAATAGAGCTACAACAATTACAACAAAACATAAGGGACAGGAACAGTAAAAGGGTAGATATTGGTAGAAAGCTAATCTTAAGAAAATGTGTTTTAGAGAAGCCACTGCAGCTGGACATGAGTTTTCATCCGGCCACGCCCACTCTAACGCCCACATACCGCGGAAAACTGTGGCATCCATAATATGATAATGAATGAATTGGTTTGACCTTGTATAATTCTTATTGCCAATATCTATCGATTTGCAAAAAGATTTTCAAATCGAAACATTTCGCTATTTATGAAGAAATTTATGTTATATGGCCTCACATGGAGAGTCACGTCCCTATCAGTTACTTAATATGCTTTTTCTGACAAAGGTAGAGCCGTGTGAATTTCCACTAGCAAAATGAATATTTTAAAATTATATAAAGCAGTATTTGGTACCTTATAGTCGCAGCCCCCGAATATAGCGTTTCTTCTTGTTTATAGATATAATCAGTAAAAAAATAATTTTGTTTATAGGATCCAGTAGGAATTGTGATTACATTAGTTCCGTTATGCAAGAGATTGTTTTTCGTCTATATTTAGAATTGAATTGTACATATAAAAATCTGCACACACAAAAAAACGTCCCGTTTGCCGCCGGCGGTTACCGCCAGTAATGCAAATAACTCCCTTCTCCCTCCGTCTGATGTTCAACAGTCTCCTTCATTGTCACCTCTGCCGTCTACCACTTTAATCGTGACGACACCGGTAATAGCCCATATTTCGGATCCGGAAAATGTTGCTAAGGTGCGTAGGCATTGGTTCGATGAGCAGTCCGAGGTAGTCGCATTGGACCCTCCCGTGCCAAATGTTCTACAAGCCCAAAAGAATTTACTCTTGACTCACCAGAGGACGTAGGGTCTGGATTACCAGCACCCACTGGTAGCGTGGGTAAACCATCCGCCCCGCCAAAGCCCTTGATTGGTATTCCTCTAGAGAAACACATTTTATCCGAATCGGACATCTTAGCTTACATTCAAGCAAAACTTAAAGTCGATATTAGGGTGAAAAATATCACTAAATATAAATATTCCTACGCTAGGAACGTGGCATCTTTCAAGATCCGTGTTCCTCCGATGGCTTTTGACGATATCTGTTCGACCAATTTCTGGCCGCAACATATTTTCGTTCAAAAACATCAGCTTAAAAATAAAAAGAAGAAAAAGAGTCGCCCTTTAGGAGTAAAGCTATCACAAGTAAACGCTCCTGCCAACCTAAAGAACTAACATCACCCATTATTCTTTCGCTTACGCTCTAAACTTTCTAATTTGTTCTCGGTAAGCTTCTCGTTTGCATCCCAGGTCATTGTGTTTACCGAAACCGGGCTAACTCCAGAAAATCTTAATTCTGAAATTTTCCCTAGTAGGTACACAATATATAGGCTTGACCGATCCCTCGGAAATGGTGGTGGAGTCCTAATTTCAGTGGACTCTAATCTCGTTTCCGAGGTGTTAAATCTTTAAACTGGAGACTTAGAATTTATCACAGTTAAAATTTCATTGTCTAGGTTAAATTTATATATTACTTGCTCTTATATTCTGAATAGTCCGATTCCTTGACATATGAGCGGCACCTAGCAGCCATTCAGTCTGCTTCTCAATGTTATCGGACATGGATCAACTGGTGGTGTTGGGTGATTTCAACCTACTCCAGGTGGCTTGGTCCATGAACGATAACACCTTAGCTTTAACACCTACGTCGCATCACGACATTACGACTGGCATGTTAGACATGTCACTGGCTCAAATTAATCATGTAGGGAATTCTTTAGGTCGTTTACTCGAACTGTGCTTTCTCTCTGATACGGACACCGTATCCATATACAGAGCTCCACCTCTCACACACCCTGAAGATCCTTATCATCAAACATTTGATCTTACGATCGATACGGGGCTATGCACTAAGCCTAAGAACAATTACGCTGATAATAAAATTCGATGTTTTCGTAAAGCCGACTTTAAAAAAATTAATAACTTTATTTCAGAATTTGACTGGTCCGATTTGTACGCATGTACCGATATGTCGACTGCTCTAGATATATTTTATAGTACATTAAACCTAATTTTTGATCGCTTTGTTCCGTTGCGGTATCCGGCTATGGCGGATAAACCCCCTTGGTATACAAGGCACCTTTCTAATCTAAAAAATATCAAATTAAGATTTTTTAAAAAATACTTAAGAACTAATAGCATTGACTGTTATGGTCTAACTTTACCGTGCATAACATTCAGTGTTATAAGAACCATTTACCTCGACGTAAGAACCAGTTGGCACTGGATCCGAAACAGTTCTATAGTTTTGTTAACACCAAGCGTAAATCTAAAACCTAAAAATCTACTGCAACCACGGATAGGGAAATTGCCGATCTTTTTGCACAGTTTTTTCAAACTACCTACTCACCTTTGTTAATAAACGCGCAAACTTACGCTTATGAAATCACCCGGTCTAACTTTATTTCCCGACCCACCTTGTCGGAATGTGGGGTTATAAAGGATCTTCAGAATGTGAAGCCAGTCTTTTCGCCAGGTCCAAACGGGGTACTGGGCTGTGTGCTTAGGTACTGCTCTGCAACCCTGGCCAAACCCCTTTTAAAATTATTTAACCTTTCCCTGGAAACGTCTACGTTTCCGCTATCTGGAAAGAGTCCCTTATCATTCCCCTTCACAAGAAGGGGAAAAAATCGGATGCTGAAAATTACAGAGGTATATCTAAACTAACAGCAATTCCGAAACTTTTCGAAAAAATTGCCTCACATGCAGCACCAGTGTAGATCTGTCATATCTCCATGCCAGCATGGCTTTATGAAACAACAGTCTACCACTACCAATCTTCTGGAACTAACATCCTTCGTGATCACTGGATTCCAAAATAAATTTCAGACGGATGTCATTTACACTGACTTCAGTAAAGCATTTGACTCCGTGAATCACGGCCTTCTTTTAGAAAAACTTAATCTTATCGGTTTTCCTACTGATCTCCTGGGATGGATTAGCAGTTACCTCACAGGTAGAACGCAACGAGTTCTTTTTAAAAATTCAGTGTCTGCTTTAGTCTATGCTTCCTCCGGGGTCCCTCAGGGTCACTGACTTCAGTAAAGCATTTGACTCCGTGAATCACGGCCTTCTTTTAGAAAAACTTAATCTTATCGGTTTTCCTACTGATCTCCTGGGATGGATTAGCAGTTACCTCACAGGTAGAACGCAACGAGTTCTTTTTAAAAATTCAGTGTCTGCTTTAGTCTATGCTTCCTCCGGGGTCCCTCAGGGAAGCCACCTTGGTCCGTTGCTTTTTACTTTATTCATTAACGACCTTCCCTTGGTTGTTAATGACTCCCTAGTACTTATGTATGCAGATGATGTCAAACTCTGTCTGCAATATACCGATGCCTCCTACCAGGTGAAACTGCAATCTGACCTTAATAATTTTCAAGTCTGGTACTCTGCAAACTTATTAAATCTTAATGGCTCTAAGTGCAAAGCAATGACTTTCTGTCGCCTAAGAACAAAAGTTGCCACTTATAATCTGCATGGTGTAGCTCTGGAAAGAATTAATGCAGTTGAAGATCTTGGCATCTTTCTCGATGCAAATCTAAGTTTTCCGACCATATTTCCTCTATGGTTAATAAAGCTAGAGGAGTGCTTAGTTTCATTAAAAGGTGGTCGAAGGAATTTAACGACCCCTATGTTACCAAAACACTTTATTTCTTTGGTTCGTTCGATTCTGGAATATGGATCATGTATCTGGGACCCCCAGTATGGGGTTCACCAGTGCCTTATTGAATCCATCCAAAAGAATTTTTTAGTATTTGCTCTCGTACACCTTCCCTCTTATAAAAGTAGACTCTTACTAATCAATTTGCCATCCCTCGCTAATCGTAGGAAGATGCTTGGTGTCGTGTCCATTTAGCACAAAACTAACTTTCCTCATATCTTTACTAATCCACTCTGATCTATTCCCGTGTTCCGTGCCGTACGTCAGACGGCAGCGCCGCTCGGTTGGGCGGGAGGTGGGTTTCACGCCAAGCAACGGGAGTCGCGACAAAAGAAAAAACGTATTCAATTATTTATAACATAATCTATTGCCCTTCATGGAAAGGTCAGTCATGAAGAAGTAATAAAATCTGTTGTTAAACTGTGAATATATCAATGTAATAACATTGTAAATCAAAATAACCTGATAAAAACTCTTTCTATATCTTCCATAATCCATATCTTTACCATTATAAATTATCTTTACTTATAAGCAAGAACCCAAATTTATATCTCACTACTTTTATCCAGAATTTCATGAATGTAGTGTATACCATATAAAAATTAGTATGATTTTTATATATACATATTGTTGCGAATCAACTGTTTAGGTATACGAGTATGTTATATATAACGTAAACATGGAGTCAATGTTGTCTTTTTTTTCAAAAGCTACATCAACAAAAATTATAATAGAATTATTCTTTGCTTGACTCGGGTCTGGTACACGAAAGTTATAAAAGTATGAAATTCCATCCCTTTGATAGGTTTTATTTGTTTTCTCAAGTACTCGTATTTAAGTTGATATAAACTCGTATAAAACACACAAATATTCTCGAATTTTAATTCATTTGGATTATCTATCTAACTGAGCATATTGTTGATTTTACCAATACTAAAAGGTCCATCAATAAAAGCTCTTATTTTATTAGGTAAAAGAGAATTTTGTCGTGGTGGTTTTTTATTCTCGATGTAATCGTTGATATTTCTAAAGACAATTTTTTTTTGAGTTAATAAACGCATTCATTTAATGATGATTAAACATCAATATATTGTTTTTTTTTTAATTTTGAGACTAACAATAAGTTTACAAATCTTAACATTAAAATTTAACTAACAGTATACTAAGACTGAATTCTTTTGGTTGAAGTCGGTCGTTCAACCTTGTTAGACCTTTCGCCAGGTGGTTATGGTGCAAAAATAGGTTGGTAAAGCACTTTTCCTTCTGTTCTGCGATCATTTCTTTGACAGGTAGAATGTTTAAGTCGCGGTGTATATTTTCGTTGTGAACGTACTAAGGTAACCCGGTGATTGTTCTCAAGATCTTCGACTGAACTCGCTGGACAATGTGAATAATGCTATTGCTGGCTTTCCTCCATAACTGCGAGCCGTTCATCCATATAGGTTTTAGTACCGAGTTACACAGCAGGGCTTTATATTCGAGGTTAAGAGGAGACTGAGCGTTAATAAGTGAGTTCTTTTGGCTTAAATGTTTTGCCGCTATGTGAGTCTTCTGTCGAAATGTACTCCTAGGCATGCTACATCGTTTGCTTGCGGGAGTAGAGTGTTGTTTTCCAGGCAGTTTTGCCTGTTCATGGTAAACGTAACGTGCTTTCATTTTTGTTCGTTCAACATCGACCAGATGAAGAGCTAGCTGCGCCGATGCTTGCATTGGGAATTTTGAGCGGCTAAGAATAACTGTAACATTGGCAAACGTAGATATTGTTAGTCGTGTGCTTGTCGGGATGTCTGTTAAAGGACATATAATGTTGGCCCTAGCACGCTACCTTGAGGAACTCCAGCTCCAACAGTGTAATCATCAGATAAAGCAGTGTTGCTAATAGCTTGTGGGTGCTGTAGGGGAGGATTGTCTTGATCTTGTACATTAGACCCTTCTAGCCAGAATCTACCAAATGCTTGAGAGACACCTAAGAATATGGTAGTACAGTACTGTTGTTTTTCAAACGCGTTCCGAATTTCGGATGTTATCCGGTTGACCTGCTCAATTGTTCCGTGCTTTTCACGAAACCCAATTTGATGTGCGGGAGGGGAATCCAGGAAGGATTCTCAGGTATGTGTTTAATCGAAACAATAAACATTTTTCAAAGAGTTTAGATAAGCATGAGAGTAGGCTTATAGGTCTATCAACGTGGGTATTGTGTGGTCTTTTTCCGGCTTTACTATCATTATTATAATTGACTTTTTCCACCTCAATGGAAAGTGGCCAAGTTTTGTGATGGCATGGAAAAGCTTGGTAATAGTGCAAACGGCGCAATATGGGAGCTCAATAATTATTTTGGGAGTTATGAGGTCGCAGCCCGGGAATTTTTTCGGATTCAGTTGACTTTTGATGATGTTAACGATTTCGTTTGGGCGAAACTCAATTGTCTCATGTTGAAGCTGAGGCTCTTATGGTAAAGTCGGCAAAGTAAATGCACTAGGGGCAGAATTTGGTAGAAAGACATTTTTAAGGTTGTTGGCAAACCTGCTGGCTCTGTCTGCGTCACTGCGCGCCCACCCGCGTGTGTAATTTCTAATAGGCATCACGGTTTGACGTGAAGGCGTGTCTTGAGCTTTGCTTAACAGTTGGAGATTAGTGGAATTGCCACTCTCGATGTAAGCGTCGCCTTTCGAGACGAGCTATTCGGTTTGTAGATTTGTCTTCTTTTGATTGCATTGCGTGTTTATTGCTTGAGGTGTTGAAGCTCGATCTGAAACTCCAGTGAATTAATAAAGCTGTCTACGTTGAGTTCATCGTTGAGGTGAGGACTTATCTCAATGTGTGAGCTAATATACTTTCTGTACTAAACCCAATTGGCTTTCTGTGAGCTCAATTTTAAGATTTATCCAATGTTCAAGGATGTTGGAGTAGAATAAACAGGACAGGCGAGTGATCAGATGAAAAATCCGAAATACATTCTGCGCTTATCAGATTTTTAGAAATGTTTTTGGTAATCGCAAAGTCTATTAAATCGGGTAGTTTCTTTGGGTATGCCGGCCAGTATGTTGGCGTGCCAGAGGAAACATAGTCTAGCATGTTCTCTGCTTTAATAATTGCATTGTAGAGCTGCTTTCCCATTGTAGTCTCCTGCTGCTATGAAGTGGTCTCCTAGTGAGTTGAAAAACTACATAAACTCATTTTCAGCTATAGTGAAGCGAGGGGTATACGGCGGCTAGTGAAAGTTCTTGCCAGTTTTTAGTTGTAAATTTATAGATGTGGCCTGTAGGTAGTTTTTAGCAAATTTTTTATGATAGTGGTGCTTAATACGGGTTCTGATTAGAATTCCAGTCGCACCATGTGCTTTAACATCTGGATGAGTTGTTCCGTTATACGAATATCCTCGTAGCTAAAAATTGTATCTGTTTGTAAGGTATGTTTCTGAAAGCAGTATTACTTCGATATGATTGTCAAGTAGGAATTGAACTAACTCGAGTTTATGCTGGTTTTGCATTCTATTTCAGATCTGTCTAGCATAGTTGTGCGCATAATCGATATAAATTCCGTAAGGCTTTGTTGTGGGCTACACACAGGCAGGGGTAACTTTGAGGCAGGGGTAACCAGTCCTGATTTTTATTATTGCGTATGTCGCATTTTTGGCAGTGTTTATGGGTTCTAGTGAAGATCTTGCTGCAGTCGACAAGAAGACTTCAGGAATTAATTAATTGATTAATCAATATAAACAACATTTACATCGCTAAAAGCGCTGTTGTAGATTTATGAAGGCAGTCACTGTACTTCTATGATTTTATTGAATAGTTTTTCCCGAAGCACAATAAATACACGGTTTTCGGATTTACTGGTATTACAAAAACTTTGGCAAAAGAAATAAGACATTATTTCTGGAAAGAAATGTCCAAATATATCACAGATTACATCCGAAAATGTCCAAAATGCTGGTTTTCGCATTTACGCACCCAAAGACTCCTTTAACTATTACAAAAGCATCACAAACAGATTTCGACAGGGTAATCGTGTCTGAAAAAGGGAATGAATACTTAGTTACCTTAATCTGTAATTTAACAAAATACCTTGTAGCTATACCTATACCAAAAAAAAATGGAAAAAAGGTAGCAAAAGCGATATTTGAAGATTTTATTCTAAAGAACGTTACAATGGAACGTTTATTACGGACTTGGAAACAGAATACAAAAATTCAATAACTTAAGATTCATGTAAGAATTTAAATATCAATAAGAGGAATCGCTATAGTCGAGTGCCACGACTATAAGATACCCGTTACTGCTTTAAATAATATTAAAATATTCATTTAGCTAGTGAAAATTCACAAAGCGCCACCTATTGTCAGAGAAAGCATGTTGTGTAACTGATAGTGACATCACTGCCCATGTGAGGCCTTAGAACCTAAATACGTATTCTTAAGCACAACTTTTTAGCCCTTATAGTTCCCGAGATTTTTGCATTTTTGGTTTTCCGGATTTTGTGGGCAAGATTATACATACTTAATTTTAACTTTCTAGATCTAATATTTCCTGGGATTTCAGCGATTTTAGTTTTCCGTGATTTGTGGGCGTTAGAGTGGGCGTAGCAGGATGCTGAAATAAACTTGCGCTGCGTATGGACCCCAAGAACCTTCTTGCTTAATCTCAACTTTTTATCTGTTATAGATCATGAGATCTCAGCGTTCATACGGACAGACGGACATGGCTTTATCGACTTCGCTATTGATACTGATCAAGAATATATATGTTTTGTAGGGTCAGAAACTCTTCCTTTTACCTGTTACCCATTCATTCATCGAATATAGTATGCCCTTTTACTTTACGAGTAACGGGTCAAAAAACATAAAAAAAACATAAATAAAAACATAATAAAAATAATAAAAAAAATGTTGTTTAATATTCCAAATTAATTATTTTTAAATTAATTAAAAGAATAAATAATTACTCTATATTTCATATAATAAATAATTAAGTAATATTAGTGTTACAAGTTTAGTAAAAATAACTTATATTACTTATATACTTATATTTTACTTGAATCGCATTATTGTAACCAATTTTATACCGCAAGACTTTTTTGACAACCTAATAATAGTACATCACATAGTGGCACAATACATTGGCCACATTGTACAGACATATAAACAAATCCAAGACCCAAGCAGTTCTGAAGAATGCGTTAATATGATCGCAGTTACTTGAACTTAATCGACATATTTGACACGCGCAACAGCGCTGTCTCTTATGAGCTATACAGTGTTGCCAGGTGATGAGCGCCCGTATAAGCTAGATTTGTGAAAAAATAAGCAAGCTCACGGCACATAACAAGATTATGTAAAAATAATTTTCCTCTTGAACACAGATGAATATGAAAAATCATTCCAGTATTTAAAAACAAATCTTATGGAACTTATTCGTTGCAATATCCAGGTTTCAGACAGGAATTTTGTATAATTACTGATGCAAGCAAGCAAGTGGAGCGGTTTAAACTCAAAATCGTAATGGACTCCAACTTCCCATTGCATATGCATCAAGAACTTTCATAAAGGTTTAAAGTAATGAGTGTTCTACAGAGCAAAAATTAGCTGCAAACATTTCACAATAAAAATAGACCCTTAACATACTTATTTTCAATAATCAATCCTAGCTCAAAACTGACACGTATGAGGCTAGAACTATAAGAATATGATTTCATTGTCGAATATCTAAAGGGAAAATACAACTAAGTAGCTGATGTGTTATTAAGAATAACCACCAAAGAGCTACAAAATGTCACTGGAAATATATATAAAGTCACTACACCATATCAAAGTAGACAAAAATCCTGCGCAGCGAAAGGCAAACTACAAAAGAAGATTCAGAGCCCAACGTATACGGAGTCATAAACCATGACAAAGTACATAAAATAGTGACCATGCGTGTAAAACTTACGCTATGTTTATTTAAACATGGTTATGATATGATGTAAGCGATTTGTATACCATTTGAATATAACACATAGGTACATTTTCCAAAGGCTTGAAACGCAATCCGGTATACATAAAATCAGCAAGCTCAAAGTGGAACCGAGGGAAAAATTCTTTGGACATGTTCCAATAGATAATTTTAAAATAATGGTTAGAGAAAGAGTAGCGCTACTCAACCCGGTTACATTAATAAAAAATAAAAAATAAGCTCTAATGTCTACATTCCATGATGATTCAATACAAGGAGATCATACTTTTTCTTTTTTTTTGAGCTTTGCTTTTATGTATTGAATCTACTCTTAATTTTGAGACTTGGTCGCTGGGTGGGTAAGTCATTGCGCCGAAGACGTGATTGGTTGCTCAACCTTGTTAGACCTCTCGTCAGGTGGTTAGGGTACAACAATAGCTTGGTAAATGACTGGTATAGTCGCGGAGTATGTTTTCGTTGCGAACGTACTACGGTATTTCTTATAATTGAACTAATAGTATACTAAGACTGCATTCTGGTAGCCCGTCCCTCAAGTCGTTCGCTGGGTGGGTAAGTCATTGCGACGAAGACGTGATTGGTTGCTCAACCTTGTTAAACCTCTCGCCAGGATTGTTTGGTAAAGTACTTTTCCTTCTGTTTTGTGATCACTTCTTTGACTGATACAATGTTTAAGTCGAGGTGTATGTTTTCGTTGCGAACGTATCACGGTGCCCCGGTGATTGTTCTCAAGATCTTCGACTGAACTCGTTGGACAATGTCGATATTGCTATTGCTGGAATTATGTCAGTGGTCCGGGATAGGCTGTCTTCTGGATGAGTCCTTGATCCGGGTTGTCCTCCGTTTTGGTCCTTCGGTTGGTCCTTTGGTGGGAAGCATAACTTATAACTTTGAATAAAACCACAACTGCCTTCTTTTGGTGTCGATCTAAGACTGATTTTTATTCTAGCTCTGAGTACATAATGAAATCTATCTTTAGAGTGGGGGTACATATGCTGTGACTGCACTTAAGCGTAGGTCAGAGTTTTCGGCCGGATGCCCTGTGGCCCAGTTATTTACAAGAGTCAGCTTCGGGGTTACTCTGCGTTGCTGGTTCGATGTCCGGCACCGCCGTTAGTGGGACAATGTCCGTGGCGGCTTGGGTGGAGGTAATGTCATATGCATGACATTAGCGGTAACTCCTTTCCCCTTAACTCGGAACGATGGCCATAGAGAAGATATGGCGGGAGTGACGATAGGGTCCACAGGCGGGGGTAAGAAAAATCAGGATTGTTAATGCTAGGAGCATGTATAGGACTGACAGGTGAGTGGTGGCACGTTCCTCTATGCTGGTAACTGCCAATTCATTTTCCAGGATGCTGAGGTGTAGTTCTTGAAGGCTTATAGGTTCGTCTATTGGGATCGTCGTCAAATTCCGGATGTGTGGCACGTTAATTTCGATGTCGTCGATTAGTGTAGAAGCGGCCTCGACGTATAATATTTGGTCCCATTGGCGGAGATAGAACAATTATCATATCGTATAAGCATGGATCCACTGAAGATCTTGCTCGAGATACAATTGGAGGTGATGTCCAAATTTTCCACGTTGAGGATCACCATCATTCCTTTTATAGGGACGAAGATCTGTGGTTGGTGTCCTCTTTGTGTAGTGCTGCTTGTCGTCCAGAAGGTTCTGGAGGCATTCAGTGATATTTGATGTTGAAGGAGTTTTGCAGACATGTGTACCACTTACTTTTAAACAAGGTGTATCGATAATCTTAATTTCTACGTCATTCTTAATAATAACTTTTGGTACGTCTACATAAAGTGTTTTGTTAAGTGGTAATGCAATTATGCGGTACAAATTGTAAGCTTGTTGTGACAGAATTGGAACTTTTAGTGGATTCTAATGAAAACACACCTCATGTTGTAATTAAACCGCTACTTTTTGATCTGTTAAAAAGGTTCTTATCTTTTCCATTTCGACTGAATTTAGTAAATATTTTGGGACAATTTTTAATTTGCCAAATAGTAAGCTTTCTGCAATATTAGTTATGTGGTTATACAGTAAGTCTATGTAAAAGTTAATCCTGTCTGTATATTAGATAAGCTGAATGTTTCTATGATCATCGTCCATTTGTTTAAAAATTTTGTTCTGGTAAGAATTGATGAAGTTGCCTATAAGTTCCTGTTCCTTGTTTATATGTTCGGTTATTTCCTCGAATCTTATGCGGGTCTCATTTTTGAAAATAACGTTCATTTCGGAATCTTCGTGTAAGATTTCCAGGTCTTTATAAATCTTTGCTTCGCCGTTGGCGTCCATGTTTCCTGAAACTTTTTTACTATGTGGCCTAAACCGTTAATAAGACCCCTTCTGGACCTACTTTTCTCATTGTTCGTTAGGTAAATTCCCTATCACCTTGCGTATTTTAGCCGCTGAGTCCTCATAGTCACTCAGGTGAATAACGTGATTAAAAATTTTAAAGGATTTTACCACTCTCGCTGTTCCCAGGTTTATTTTTTAAGGGGTTGATCTTTATCCAAATTTTCGGTAATGAGCCGTTGAGTTGTTCTCAAGGTTAAACTGTAAAAATTACATCATAGGTGTGAATGTCCAAGACTTTTAGGTAAGTTTATGTGTCGTTTGTTTGCAATATGGCTCTCCTTATTTTTTGTTTGTGTAGTTTCTGTTGTCTCGTAGTGCGTAAAGTTACCCCACCATCTCGTAAAACCTTGTGTTTACTAAATCAATGTGTAATTTTATTTCTCCTATTTTCTTTGCGAAAGATGGAAGTACCCGCCGCTAGATCTGAGGGATCTGTCCAGTTCTCGTTAAGGCGGTCTGTTCGTTTCCTTGTAGCCTCCTCCATGTGTTGTTTCAAAGTAGGGTACAGTGTAGTTTGGAATTCGTTCTACTTTAGTAAATAGTCTTTAGTAAATAGTGTTTGTTATCAAATCTAACTGTTCTCTCAAAAATGTGAGTGCGATCACTAAAGAGTTCGAATGGGGTTAGATTTGTACTAGAGTGAATCGCATTATTATAGGTTATTAAAGTTTCGGAAAGTATCTGGTCATGCTCCAAGGATACTTTTAATTTCTTCCTTTTGCTCAGAATTATTCTATAGATTTCTGTTAAAGTGGAATGCAAACGGTCGCCCGTTGAGTTGCTACTCGACTGTTGGAAAGAAGTAACGTGTAGTTCTATTTCATATTGCATCAGAAGGTCCTTAAAAATGGCTCCCGAAAACTCGGCTCCTTGATCAAGCATTATTTTTTTGGGTATTCCAAATTGGCAAAATAAAGTTTTGAAAGCTTTAATAACAAGAATGGAATTTCTGTTGGACAGAGAGTAGGCCAACAGAAATTCCATTCTTGTTATTAAGGTAAGGTTATAGTTGTTATTTATAGTATATATATCCGTGTGTAATATATCGAGGGGTCTGTTTGGAATTTCGGGAAGTATAAACGGGGGTTTATGGGTGCTTCTATGGTACTTTAGTGTGAGGCATTTTTCGCAGTCTCGGATTTCTTTGGAGTTTAGAGATTTTAGGTTGGGTACATAGATTTTCCCTTTTAGGTGTTGGTACATCTCTTCCACCCCTCTATGATTATTGTTAGAGTGGTGGGTTCTTATCAAATTAACAGTTTCGTCAGGGTCAACAGGTTCGCGTAGAAAAATGAGACATCTGTGAATCTTATACAGCTGTGAGTCTGCGAAATATATCAGGCAATCTTCTTGTATTACCTCGAAAATTTCGTCAGTCGAATAGATGGCCAAAGGCTGTCTGTCGCTTTTTCTGTGGTATACAATGGTTCTGCAATACGTGTCCGTTTTTATACCCGTTACTCGTAGAGTAAAAGGGTATACTAGATTCGTTGAAAAGTATGTAACAGGTAGAAGGAAGCGTTTCCGACCCTATATATATTCTTTATCAGGATGAATAGCGAAGACGAATGAGACATGTCCGTCTGTCTGACCGTCTGTCCGTCTGTTCGTCTGTCCGTCCGTCCGTCTGTCCGTATGAACGCTGAGATCTCAGGAACTATAAAAGATACAAAATTGAGATTAACCATAAAGATTCTTGAGGTCCCTACGCAGCGCAAGTTGCCTGCCACGCCCACTATAACGCCCAAAAATCGCAAAAAACTAAATTAGCTGAAATCTCAGGAACTATTGGAGCTAGAAAATTGAAATTCAGAAAGTATAATCTTTAGATGGCAGCGCATCTTATAGTGGTACTACTATCCGGCCACACCCACCCATACGCCCACAAGGCTCAAAAGACTATAAGAGATAGAGATAGAATGTTCGGATTAAGCATGTAGGTTTTTATGATGCTTTTTTATGATGGGACCCGAAAAACCAAAAATGCAAAAATATCGAAAACTAAAAGAGCTACAAAAATTATTAATTATTTAGCAGGTGCCTCGGCAACTTGCCACGAAGTTGCATCTGGCCATGCCCACTCTAATGCCAACAAACCGCGGAAAACTGTGGCGTCTATTATATTATTATGAATGCCTTCGTTTGACCTTGTATAACTTATTTCTGTTAATATCTATCGATTTACCAAGGATTTTTTTAAATCGGAACATTATTTCGCTACTTATGAAGAAATTTAGTTTATAAGGCCTCACATGGGCAGTGACATCACTATAAGCATACTCATTATACTTCCTCTGACAATAGGTGGCGCCTTGTAAATTTCCACTAGCAAAATAATATTTTAAAATTTTGTACAACAGTAACGGGTATCTTATAGTCGCGACACTCGACCATAGCGTTTCCTCTTGTTTATTCTGAAATGGGTTGCTTACTACGAGTAAGGGAGTTTGGTTGATTTCTAATATAACCTGTGCATTGAATGTATTAAGAGCTTTTTTTGCTAATGGAATATTGGCTAACATACCCGGGTCAACGTCATTTACAAGTGTGTTCGGTTCTATTCTGCTTAAAGTATCCGCAATCACATTTTGAGAGCCTTTTTTGTAAACAATGTCGTAGTCATACTCGGAGAGGGTTAACTTCCAACTTCGAATTTTTACCTTTGAAATTTTGTAACCATGTTAAGGGTTTATGATCAGTAAGGATTATGAACTTGTTGCCATACAAATATGGTCGAAAGCATCGGACAGCCCAGATTATTGCTAACATTTCCTTTTCTATTCTTGAATGCCCTAAGGCAAAGTTACTTGCGTCTGTGGTAAGGGTAAATGGCTTTTCGAAATCAGGGTGTTGTAGAATAGGGTTGTTTGTTAGAAGGGTGTTGCAAATTTCGAACACTTCTATAAATTCTGCATCTATAATAACGGATTTGCCCCCCTTAAGTTGTTGGGAAATAGGCTTTGTTATTTTATCGAATTCCTTGATAAATTTCCTGTAGTACCCCAAAAGGCCTAAAAATGATTTTATCTGTTCAGTAGTTTTGTGGCATGGGAAATTTTTTACTGCTGCTATTTTGTCGGGGTTGGGTTTAATACCATCCTGAGTTATTGTGTGCCCCAAGAAATTAATTTCTTTTCTTAAGAAGGTTGACTTGGTCATCTGGATTTTCAAATTGGCTTGACGTAATCTCTGAAATACAGAGCTTATGTCCGTTAAATGTTTCTGGGGGGAGGCAGAGAATATTATTATGTCGTCAAGATAGACCAAGCAGATAGACCAAGTATAGAGTGGAAAAATATTTTGCCCTGCCAATGTTGTCGAGAATGTCGTTAATGTTAGGGATTGGGTACCTGTCCGTAATGGTCTTGTCGTTTAGCTTCCTGAAATCTATTACTTATCTCCATTTGTTTTGGTCGGGTGAGTCTGACTTTTTAGGGACTACCCAAACAGGGGCGCCC
This sequence comes from Drosophila eugracilis, assembly GCF_018153835.1. Taxonomy (NCBI): domain Eukaryota; kingdom Metazoa; phylum Arthropoda; class Insecta; order Diptera; family Drosophilidae; genus Drosophila; species Drosophila eugracilis. The sequence goes on from NW_024572619.1 coordinate 68,149, forward strand.
CAAGGAGAATAGCTATTCTTAGCTGTTTCGTTAGTTACTTCTAGGAAGCTTTGGCCGTCTTCGGCAGTGTAAAGTCCCCCGGAAAAGCGGAAATTGTTGCCTATTTCTAGAGGATTGCTTTGTTTAGGTTAACTGGTAGTTTTATAATATTTTTACTTTGGGGCTGGATAAAAAGTTCTTCGGTTCCTCTATTAATTTCGGTTATTATATTAATTGCTGCGAAAGGGGTTTCGAGTTTAAGTTCTTCAATATTTATTTTTGCTTTTCTGTTAGTCAAGAAATCCATACCAAGAAGACCATCAAAGTATGGGTGAAATTTCAAAAGTAATAACTGCCATTCGCCATGTTCTTTAAATTCCGCCGGTATGGGTAAAATAGCTCTTAAGTTCAGTGCATAACTTTCCAGGACTGTTTTGATTCGGACATTGTTTTCTAATTCCTGTATAGCGCTTTGCGAAATAAGGTTTGGGTCGACGAAAGAATAAGTGAACCGGTATCCACGAGGAATTTTAATGGTTGCGGGAAATTAGACAAGGTTATAACTATATAAGGAAGAGACAGGTCATGCGTTTTTTAATTTATGTAACCGACTTGTCGGTCGAGGCTTTTTGTTGAAATTTGTGCTGTTGTCAATGTTGCTAAAGAGTTGTTTCCCCTATTGTCATTATTCTGTCTGTTCTTATTGGGACGATACTGGCTTTGATTGGAGCTTTGACGGAACAGGTTTGCCGAAGAATAATTATTTCCGCGGTAATCCTTAGGTTTTAGAGGAGTAATTACCAATACTGCAAGAGTTGCTTTGATACGAATTTCTCTGATAGGGCCTATTACGACCAGAGTTGAACCAATTGTTTTGTGTTTTGTTTTGTTTCTGATATATACAATTTTGTTCGGCCTGGCACCACTCATAAGCCGTTTCGATCGTCATCTGATTTCGGGCTCGGATTTCCGTCCTGAGCGGATCCCGTAACCCAACCAAGAAGGCGTTAAGGCAGATCCCATCGTAAAGGGCGCTTTTCGATGTAGTACACCATAGTCCGAGTCTGCGGGGAGCTCCAACAGTTCGCTCCGGAGCCTAATGATTTCAAAAAATAATTTACCCAGGGACAACCCACTGGGGAGGTTTTGAATTTCGGCTATAATTATAGGTTCCGTCTTTTTTCATGCATACATGCATTGAAGGTTTTCCTTGATACTGTTCCATTTGAGTTTAGTGTTCAAGTTATTCAAAGCTACGTCCGCCCTGCCTATAATTTGGTTTCTCATAGTTCTCAGTATCAACTGACCGTACGGATTTTGGTCTGTACCTCTTATTAACATGATTACCTCTTCAACGCTCATAATAAATTTCTGGAGGGTACCCTGGGTGCCCTCGAACGTAGGCAACTGCTTAACAAAGCTTAGTATATCAGAGGGGTTTAAGGTGGTATTCAAGGTGGTGGTGCTCGATATATTTAAAATAGTGCTAGCATTCCCTAGATTATTAGCGGCAGTAATGGTGGGGCTAGTAATCCTAGAGCCACCCGTAGCGTGTCCGGAATCCATGACAAAAAATTCTTCTTTTCCAATTTCAGGTAAGCTAGTACTACTTCTGAGACCTAGTCTAGATCTGGTTTTTTGTACAATAGTTTTCCTTGAGATCAGGTGAAAGAATACGTATTTGCGTAATTAAAAATGTAGTAAATTTAGTAGACTTACATCTGAACCATACTATGTGCTTTAATAAAAATAATTTTTTTGTGCAGAAATTGGATGTACCTACGTCTATTTGTTAAAAGGTAGCTTCATTAGTATGTAGGAGATAAGTGTGTTTATGTATATAGTAAAAATCAAGATATAAAGACTTACATATATAGTAAATATAAAGATGGGTATACGTATATGTATGTGTAGATATGTTTAGGTAAAAAGAATTTCTCAGTGTATATTAGTTACTGGTGTTTGTATTATATTATGTTAAGAATCTGTAAGACAGACAATATTAGTGTGTGTGTGTTCTTTATTTTGTGAAGGGGTAACCATGGGACAAAGTGGTTGGTCGGTAAGCTGGGTAACAAGAAATACTTTATATAAAAAGTTTGCATGTAAACTATTTTTGAAAATGTTAATTCGAATTATTTTTTTTAAAGTGCAATGCGGACTGCACAATGTAGTTTTTATTGGGAGTTTTTATCGATAATGTTTAAGACTTGTTTTTTCTCTAGTCAGCAAGTTCTGAGTTTGTGTTTTTCCTACCTCGCAACAATGTAGTTGTCGAGTCTGAGACCCAACGTATCAAGTTCCGTGTCAAGTGCAGAGAACAAAGAGAAGGGGAGAAGGAGAAACAAAAACAATCCAACGAGTCGTCATCCGCTCCCGGCTTCACTTTCCCGCATATACATATATATATGTACATAAAGAACGAAAAGCCCTGAGCAAGGCCGACGTCAGTGGTAGCCCCTCTCCCCCTCCTTCATGTAAATAGAGTACTCGGCCACGAAAACATGACTAATGTGAGTGAAAGTTGAGGATGTTTATTAAGGGTTTGTGGAGGCTGCAGAAAATTGAAAGTGTGCATTAATTTAGGCCAGCTATTAGTTTCATTGTACGATTTTGTTTTGAGATATTTTTAATTTGATAATCTATAATAAAGCACGATGCATTCTGCGCCGATCGCGATGAGGGTCACAGTAAATATAGATTTTTGTGAAAAATTGTAACGCATAATTTTGGTTGAATATTTGGCTTTATATATATCTATAATAATGCGCGATGCATTCTGCGCCAATCGCGATAAGGGTCATAAAGGGTTAATAAACGCCCAGACTTACGCTTACGATATCCCCCGGTCTAACTTTATTTCCCGACCCACCTTGTCGGAATGTGGGGTTATAAAGGATCTTCAGAATGTGAAGCCAGTCTTTTCGCCAGGTCCAAACGGGGTACTGGGCTGTGTGCTTAGGTACTGCTCTGCAACCCTGGCCAAACCCCTTTTACAATTATTTAACCTTTAACCTATCTGGAAAGAGTCCCTTATCATTCCCCTTCACAAGAAGGGGAAAAAATCGGATGCTGAAAATTACAGAGGTATATCTAAACTATCAGCAATTCCGAAACTTTTCGAAAAAATTGCCTCACATGCAGCACCAGTGTAGATCTGTCATATCTCCATGCCAGCATGGCTTTATGAAACAACAGTCTACCACTACCAATCTTCTGGAACTAACATCCTTCGTGATCACTGGATTCCAAAATAAATTTCAGACGGATGTCATTTACACTGACTTCAGTAAAGCATTTGACTCCGTGAATCACGGCGTTCTTTTAGAAAAACTTAATCTTATCGGTTTTCCTACTGATCTCCTGGGATGGATTAGCAGTTACCTCACAGGTAGAACGCAACGAGTTCTTTTTAAAAATTCAGTGTCTGCTTTAGTCTATGCTTCCTCCGGGGTCCCTCAGGGAAGCCACCTTGGTCCGTTGCTTTTTACTTTATTCATTAACGACCTTCCCTTGGTTGTTAATGACTCCCTAGTACTTATGTATGCAGATGATGTCAAACTCTGTCTGCAATATACTGATGCCTCCTACCAGGTGAAACTGCAATCTGACCTTAATAATTTTCAAAACTGGTGCTCTGCAAACTTATTAAATCTTAATGGCTCTAAGTGCAAAGCAATGACCTTCTGTCGCCTAAGACCTAAAGCTGCCACTTATACTTTGCATGGTATAGCTCTGGAAAGAATTAATGCAGTTGAGGATCTTGGCATCCTACTCGATGCAAAACTTAAGTTTTCCGACCATATTTCCTCTATGGTTAATAAAGTTAGAGGAGTTCTTGGTTTCATTAAAAGGTGGTCGAAGGAATTTAACGACCCCTATGTTACCAAAACACTTTATTTCTTTGGTTCGTTCGATTCTGGAATATGGATCATGTATCTGGGACCCCCAGTATGGGGTTCACCAGTGCCTTATTGAATCCATCCAAAAGAATTTTTTAATATTTGCTCTCCGCGGTCTCAACTGGGATGCAAATATACACCTTCCCTCTTATAAAAGTAGACTCTTACTAATCAATTTGCCATCCCTCGCTAATCGTAGGACGATGCTTGGGGTCGTCTTTATACATAATCTTCTTAAGGGTGAAATTGATAGCCAGGGCCTTTTGGCCGCTTGAATATCCATGTACCCCTTAGGATTACTAGAAACTATATTCTTCTATCCTTAGAGCATTGTAGTTCGAACTTTGCCCAACATTAACCATTTCGGGTACTATGTTCAAACTACAATGATCTTTATAAAATTACTTCTAACTCCTCTTCTAACACTTTGAAAGTTTCGATACTAATTCATTTAGCACAAAACTAACTTTCCTCGTACCTCGTTTCCTAATCCACTCGGATCTATCCCCGTGTTCCGAGCCGTACGTCAGACGGCAGCGCCCCTCGGTCTGTTGGGCGGGAGGTGGGTTGCACGTCAAGCAACGGGAGTAGCGCGAAAAAAAAAATATTTAATGCGCGATGCATTCTGTGCCGATCGCGATGAGGGTCACAGTAAATATAGATTCTTGTGAAAAAGTTGTAATACATACTTTTGATTGAATAAATAGCTTTATATATATTTATAATAATGCGCGATGCATTCTGCGCCGATCGCGATGAGGGTCACAGTTGGTATAGATACATATATATTTTTTGTTTAGATATCCATATTTAATGCGCGATATATTCTGTACCGATCGCGATGAGTGTCACAGTAAATATGGATTCTTGTGAAAAAATTGTAATGCATAATTTTGATTGAATATTTAGCTTTATATATATCTATAGTAATGCGCGATGCACTTTGTGCCAGACAGTGATGATGGACACAATTGGTATAGATACATATATATTTTTGATTTAGTTATCCATATTTAATGCGCGATGCATTCTCTGCCAATCGCGAGTAAATATACAGTAAATATAGATTTTTATGGAAAAAAAAATTGCATGATTTTGATTAAATGTTTAGCTTTATATATCCATAATAATGCTCGATGCATTTTTTTCCAATCGGTGATGATGGTTTCAATTGATATAGGTACATATATATTTTTTGATTTGGATATCAATATTAAAATATTTTCTTTTTTTTTCATTTTCACTTTGTCCCTTGGCTTACCCGATTATTACAGAGCGATGAATGCGATGATCCTGGTGATTTCCATCCTTCTGTCCTTTTAGATACAGGCTGCGTCAATTATGTCAGTGGTCCGGGATAGGCTTTCTTCTGTATGAGTCCTTGATCCGGGTTATCCTCCGTTTTGGTCCTTCGGTTGGTCCTTTGGTTGGTCCTTTGGTTGGTCCTTTGGTGGGAAGCACAACTTTTATCTTTGAATAAAACCACAACTGCCTCCTTTTGGTGTCGATCTAAGACTGATTTTTATTCTAACTCTGAGCACATAATGAAATCTATCTTTAGAGTGGGAGTATATATGCTGTGACTGCACGCAAGCGTAGGTCAGCGTTTTCGGCCGGATGTTCTGTAATTGTTGTTTACAAGAGTCAGTTTCGGGGTTACGCTGCGTTGCTGGTTCGATGTCCGGGTTGAACGGCACCGCCGTTAGTGGGACAATGTCCGCGGCGGCTTGGGTGTCAGATGCATGACATCAGCGGTAACTCTGGCGTTCCCCCATAACTAGAAGCGGTACATCCATATAGATTTTAGTACCGAACTGTACAGTAGGACTTTGTTCAAGGCTAAGAGAAGACCGATCGTTAATAAGCCAATGAAGGCTGCTGGCTTTTAGCTTTAGGTGTGTTCTTTTGGCTTCAATGTGCCGGCGCCATGTGAGTCTTCTGTCGAGATGTACTCCTAGCAATGTTACTTCGTTTGCTTGCGGGAGTAGAGTGTTGTTTAACGTAAGCGGAGGGCAGTTTTGCCTGTTCAGGGTGAAAGTAACGTGCTTGCATTTTTGTTCGTTCACTTTAATTCGCCAATCTGATAGCTATTTTTCAAGATCGACCAGATGAAGAGCTAGCTGCGCAGTTGCTCATTTCTGATGTTATCCGGTTGACCTGATCACTTGTTCCGTGCTTTTCACGAAACCCAAATTGATGTGCGGGTTTCCTTCCTGGATTCTCAGGTATGTGTTTATTCAAGTCAATAAACATTTTTCAAAGAGTTTAGATAAGCATGAGAGTAGGCTCATAGGTCTATCAACGTGGGGATTGTGTGGTATTTTTCCGGCTTTGCTATCATTATTATAATTGACTTTTTCTATCTCACTGGAAAGTGGCCAAGTTTTGTGATAGCATGAAAAAGCTTGGTAATAGTGCAAACGGCGCAATATGGGAGCTCAATAATCATTTTGTGAGTTATGAGGTCGCAGCCCGGAGTTTTTTTCGGATTCAGTTGACTTTTGATGATGTTAACGATTTCGTTTGGGCGAAACTCAATTGGCTCGTGTTGAGGCTGAGGCTCTTATGGTAAAGTCGGCTAAGTAAATGCACTAATGGCAGGATTTGTTTGGAAGACATTTTTAAGGTGGTTTTCAAATGTGCTTGCTTTGTCTGCGCCCAGCCGCCTGTGGAATTTCTAATAGGCATCACGGCTTCTTTCGGTGAACTCAGAGTTGGGTGAACTCTCCATAGTGACTGTTTTGTACTAGAAGTTGACAATTGCTCTATTTAGCGGCGGTGGACATATGTTTCTTCTTGCTGTAGAGCTTGAGTAAGTTGACGTGAAGGTATGTCTTAAGCTTTGCGTAGCAGATGGCGATCTGTGGAATTGCCACTATCGAGGTAAGCGTCGCTTTTCATGGACGAGCTTTTCAATTTGTATCTTTGCCTTCCTTTGGTTGCATTGTGTGTTTATAGTTTGATGTGTTGAAGCTGAAGCTGCAGAGACGAGTACAGACTCCAGTGAATCAACAAAGATGTCTACGTTAGCTTCAACGTTGAGATGAGGACTTAACTCAATTTGTGAGCTAATATACTTTCTGTACTTAACGCAATTGGTTTTTTGTGAGGTCAGTTTAAATGATTGTTCCAATGTTCCTGGATGTCGGAATAAAATAAATAGGATAGGCGAGTGATCAGATGAATGACCCGAAAGGCATTCGGCCCTTATCAGATTTTTAGGAATGTTTTTGGTAATCGCAAAGTCTATTAAATCGGGTAGTTTCTTTGGGTATGCCGGCCAGTATGTTGGCGTGCCAGAGGAAACATAGTCTAGCATGTTCTCTGCTTTGATAATTGCATTGTAGAGCTGCTTTCCCATTGTAGTCTCCTGCTGCTATGAAATGGTCTCCGAGTGAGTTGAAAAACTACATAAACTCATCTTCGGATATAGTGAAGCGAAGGGGCAGTATTCGGCGGCTAGTGTAAGTTGCTTGCCAGTATTTAGTTGTATATTTATAGATGTTGTATGATAGTGGGGCTTAATACGGCTTCTGATTAGAAATCCAGTCCCACCATGTTCTTTACCTTCTGGATGATTTGTTCCGTGGAATGAATATCCTCGTAATTGTAAATTGTATCGGTTTGTAAAGTGTGATTCTGAAAGCAGCATTACGTAGATTTGATTGTCAAGTAGGAATCGAGCTAACTCGAGCTTATGCTGCGAAAAGCCGTCAGCGTTCCGCGTAAATATCCGAAGGGAAGTCATTATTTGGATTGTTGTGAAACCAGCATTTGATTCAATAGATTTTGGTTTCGCATCAGATCTTTCATAGTTGTAGGCTACATATCATAGCTTCAAAATTGCTTTTTGGCTGCTCTGGCGATTCTTCCTGCTGAGCCGAGTTCAGTTCTTCGTATGCTGATTCCGAAAATGAACTCTTCGAGGCAGGGTAGCCAGTCCTGTTTTTAAAGCACTTGCGTATGTTTTTTTTTACAGAGTGGAGAATAAGACATCATGGTTTGATCTGGAGGCTATGAACTGCTTATTTTGGGTGCGGGCAGAAATTCCTCTTTGGTGGATGCGACTTTTGAGTTCTTTATAAACTGGGCAACCTCTATAGTTAGCAGTGTGATTGCCACTGTACTTGCTGCAATTTTTGGACTTGTAGTAATCTTTGCTCGCTGGGTAGTGTGCGGAGTCATAAAGGTCTCAACAAACTACACACACCGGGCACACCTTACAGTAATACCTTGTATGGCCATATTCTTGGCAATTCGCACATTGCACTGGGAGATTGCGTTTGTCTGGTTCCTTAACTGTAATTCTGCGGTGCTGGAGGTACTGAGGATTGTATATAGGGTGCACTTCGTATTTCTTAAGGAGTGGTTTCTTAACAGGTGGCTGCAGCTTTCTATCCCTGTTAAGGATATTGAAGACTGTCTTAGCGCAATATCCCTTGTCTTGTAGCGCCTTTGTTATCTCTGCAGGCGATACTTCGAACTCTATGCCCTTAAGTACGACTTGCAGGCCCTTGCTGCTTTCTAGCTGATACGTGTAAAAGTTCTTTTTATTCTCAGTAAAATATTTCGATAATGCTCTGTAATTATCTTCAGACTTCATTTGAACTTTTGATTCCTGAATGTTGCCCTCTACAAGGGGTGGAAGTTATCCTTGCCAATAAGCTCAATAATTTTGTTGACAAGAACATTCGAAATTTTCTATAAATAGGCGGGGGCTTAGGCTTCCTTTTCTCGACTTCACTATATTCGGCCGCATCAACCTCACAGTCATCATAGTCATCATTTGCTTTTTCAACGGTTTTTATTAATGGTGCCAATTAAATTAGTGATTTTATAGTCAACGTGATATCAAAAGCCATTTGTGGAAAAGAAAGCATTTAACAAATCTTCTAGAAACTGCACATAACCCCTTAGATCCGACGAGGGAGTGGCAAGTGGAGCGGTAGCGGGTGGTGGCGAACGTATTCTATTCAGGTTTTGTTGTTGAATGTCTTACTGGCGTTGGTTGTGGCTGTCCCTCGGTGTTAGGTGAGTCTGATCCTCTTCTGCTTCAACGTTTTCTGGTTACTTTGCAACCTGGCCATTCCGTGGTATACACTGACCTTCTTGTCGTTTGTATTGCCTCCAAGTTCGTCAAGCTCCAGCAAAGTCGTAACGAGAAGCGACTTCTAAACCTTTTAAGTGGTCCAGAGGAATGGCCCACTTACTGGCCCATAGCCAACCGGGCAGCCGGCTGAAAACTAAAAGACAGCTATCAAGAAGTGGCTCGCACGTGGATATCGGAACTTGCTTCTGGATGCCGGCCTCACGGTCTGCGTCGAAATAGTCGTGGCCAACCCCACAAAAATAAATGTGGCCCAACAGACACTGGTGGGGTTGGAAAAGCTAAACATCGCGGAGCAGCATCCCATGGGGTCGCAGTACGACGCGGAATCGGTGGCTTCCCTTCGGCAATTATCCAACTTCCTAGAAGCAGAGGCCGCTGAGTCCACAGTGTTTCTACGACTGCACGATAACAGCGCCAAGATGATTGACCAGCTGGAAAAGTTTATTACCTCCGATGAAACTTTTACCCAGCGGACAGTTGTCACTAAAGCTAAAGCCTGAAAGTGTTTGCGGACTATGGCATGAGACGTACTTGTCACTGGCCATCCTTAAGTCCTCTACACTTATTACCTCAATCTATGGCGCTATCTTTCGCAACATAATTGCTCCCGTGATCGGAATAAGCGTGGTCTTTCTTAGTAAAGATGAAATCAACATTCACATTGCCGATCTTTGGCGCAACGTTGGTGTCCGTCCAATAGTCTATATGGTGAACTCGCCCAACGAGAAACGCTACTTCCAAAAGACCATGAACATTCAGTATTTAACGGATTCGTTGAGGTCAGAGCCGCACCTCCTTATGAGGGCTTAAAATGATTTTAAGGATTTGAACAAACGAAAACGACTTAGATCGACGCACACACTTGCACAAATTGAATTTAGCTTGCATAGCTCAGTTTACAAACACCAGTGAGATTTAAGATATAATTCAATTAAGTTGTGTGTTTTACCTAAGTTTAGCTGAAGCTTTTTATTGATTTAATTGACTACCTGATTTATTTATTTTGTTATTTATTTGTTTACCAATTACTGCTTTATTTTAACGAAAATGTTCTCAAATTTTGTAAAGGCTTACACGATGTACAATATTTCTAATGATTTACTCAACACAATCGAGCGCTTTATATGGCGTATGATTTTTGGATGTGCTATATATACATACACCCAGATTTTCTATGATTCCCTTGTTACCCAAATTCCGAAAGTAATCAATCAAAAACCTAAGCATTAGATATATGTGTATACCAAAAACCAGAATTAATAAAAACTGCATTTTATTACGATTATAATAGTCCGCCAAGGTTTTAAATCGGTTTGAGTTCAAGGGCGTTTCTATTGCAGCTATGCTAGCATTGTCACGGGTTATTTTGCGCTGAGAATTAAGGGGGCTCAGCTTCCTTTTGATTTGGCTGTAGCGATCCATACAAGTCTGCACAACTGGCTTATTATTTTCATTGTTTTTGTTAGGATAATTGAGATCGATTATTTTCATCTTCTAAGCCTTTGCGTAGAAGATAGATTGCTGTTTTAAGCCTCCCTTTTGCAGCGGGAAAACTATGGGCTTGCAGTTCGTTGATATGCGCTGCATGCGACGACGGATTTCTGCTGCAATGAAAAACTTTAAACTAGTTTTTCTCAGAACCACGGTCCGGAAGTGATTGAAATTTTCACTACATTTTTTTAAAATGTTTCATAAAAGATTTCATTTAATAAATGAACTAAATTCAGCCAAAAATATTAAAAATTATTTATTATAAAAAATAATTAGTGAAGAAAAAATTAATGAAAATCACAATTTTTCAAAACCTTATAACTTTTGAAATGATGATTTTTTTCATGATCGTAGTTTATTTAATAAATAATACGATACAAATAAAGAATGTGTTTGTTTTTTGGAATTCTTGTTTAAACACTTTCGGAAGCGGAACACTTTTTCGCCTACGCCCTCTCCCTCCTTTTTTTTATTTTGTCAATTTTAAAAATCGTATTCGTTTTATCTTAAACCATTTTAAGCCCTAAATCAATATATGTCTATAGCTAAAGGTTATTTTAAAAAGCGAAAGCCTCTATGAATATTTTTTAGTCCTAACCCATTCTGTTAACGTTGCTGCAAATTTATATAATGAATTACGAAGTTTTTCTTGTTCCTGAGTTTAGCAATTAATTTGTTATTTTTATTCTTTTTAGACCCAAAACAATTTTACGGACAAAAGGGATAAAAGGGATGTATGTAGGCGGTAGGGGTAAATTTCGTCTATGTTATCTATATCAAAGTTTTTAATTCAATTGGGAAAACCTCTTTTAATGGTATACTTTAAATATATTCTTATTAATTGCCTTTGCATATATCTATGATAATCTTGTACTAACCCTCATCGAATGCTATTTGGAATGAGTCTATACACATCGATATCTAGTAATAACTCTAGTTGAAAAACTGAGTAGGGTCTTGTAATTATATTTGTAAACATATTTTTCAAAACATTTTGAATGTATCAGTCAAAATGATAACAGATTTCAATACAGTTCATCATCATCATATTATATGCGCATCTTGGGCGCATTCCTTTTTCGGTATGTTACTATGGAATGATGCTTTTAATGGTAGGGAAGATCCACAAGTCGACTAGCTGAATCTAAATGTATATATATTTATATATATATATATATATATATATTATAGGAACAGATATCCGTTTTACGACGAGGGGTCAATTCAATTTTCTTAAAAAATGATTTCACTGTATATAATAGATCATCAATTCAGTTAGAGGAAAGGATATCTAGACTTGACGGCATAAATATAAAATTGTCAAGAAGTGGAATTTGAAATTTATATTTTCTTGAACTTTGTATGCTTTTGTAAGTAAAAGTCAATGACAACAGACGTGTTTTTATATCGCTCCCCCGAGTAATAAAGACACACCACAAAAGCCGAGTTCTATTTCGAGAAAAGTCGCTCGGAGTGTACGCATTGGTACTTGTGCTCATGTGCATTGGAAATGTCCAATATAAAGTTTTCTAATATAAGCGATAACACAGTTAGTTACAAATCTCTCTCTCGAAAAACCATAATAAGCAAGTCTCGGCAGCAACAACAAGACGAAAGTCAATCGGAAATAACGCTTACTTCTCCATAAGAGCGGAAGAATTGATAGAATCAAGAACAACTGCAACCTTGCAAGCGAATACGGAGAGAGCACGCTCGCTAAATAGCGAAATTCCGATTTGAAAAATCTTTGGTAAATCGATAGATATTAACAGAAATAAGTTATACACGGTCAAACGAAGGCATTCATAATAATATAATAGACGCCACAGTTTTCCGCGGTTTGTGGGCGTTAGAGTAGGCGTGGCCGGATGCAACTTCGTTGCAAGTTGCAGAGGCATATCTTTAATACGTGTTCTTAAGCACAATTATGTAGCTATTATAATCAAGAACAACTGCAACACTGCAAGCGAATACGGAGAGAGCACGCTCGCTCTCTCCCGGCTTATTATGTTCAAGCGGCACAACTCAAACATAGCCGTGGAGTGCTTAATGCCCGTCCCCCGGCCCCTACAACATAACCAATGATCTGCTTATTACAACAACGACAAGCACAATGCCCTCGTTTAAAACGGTGACTTCGACACTAACGACGACAACAACCACCACAACAACCATATCAAGCATCAGCCCCTACCCAACCCAGAAATACAAAAAATAACGGACCACTAATACAACCAGGAATCGATCGGTATGTGCAAATAAAAAGGAAATTAAGCTCACAATAAAAAAAAATGCATCAAAAGTTAACAAGAAAACTGCAGCCAATGTGCCAAACAATGCGCTGACAGGAAACCGATTTTCTAAAAGGAGCTAACAAATTCTATGTAAAGTTCATAAAAAGGGGTAATACTAGGGAATGAAAAAGGACGAACAAGGTTACCGATCAGTGAAAAAACACCTCGACAACGGAAAAATTAACTATTACACCTACCAACTTAAAAGTTGCAAAGGACAACAAGTAGTTATTAATAGTATCGAAGCAAAAGTCCCTATCTATGAGATTATATATGGACTTAAAGAAAAGGGTTTTAATGTCAAACAGGCTAGGACTATATTAAATAACAAGAGGAAACGCTATAGTCGAGTGCCGCGACTATAAGATACCCGTTACTGTTTTACAAAATTTTAAAATATTATTTTGCTAGTGGAAATTCACAAGGCGCCACCTATTGTCAGAGGAAGTATGTTGAGTATGCTTATAGTGACGTCACTACCCATGTGAGGCCTTATAACCTTAATTTCTTCATAAATAGCGAAATAATGTTCCGATTTGAAAAATCTTTGGTAAATCGATAGATATTAAGAGAAATAAGTTATACAAGGTCAAACGAAGGCATTCAAAATAATATAATAGACGCCACAGTTTTCCGCGGTTTGTGGGCGTTAGAGTAGGCGTGGTCGGATGCAAAAAAAAAGTTGCAGATGCATCTCTTTAATACGTGTTCTTAAGCACAATTATGTAGCTCTTATAGTTCTTGAGATTTTTGCATTTTTGGTTTTTAGGGTTTTGTGGGCGTTATAGTGGGCGTGGCTTAATCGGAAAAAAACAAATCGCATTAGGAGCATGATAAAAACCTACATGCTTAATCCGAAATTTCTAACAATTATAGTTACCGAGATATCAGCTTTTCTAGAAAATCCGAAAACCGTCTTTTGAGCCTTGCGGGCGTATGGGTGGGTGTTGCCGAATTTCAACTTTCTAGCTCCATTAGTTCCTGAGATTTCAGCAATTTTAGTTTTTTGCGATTTGTGGGCGTTAGAGTGGGCGTGGCAGGATGCTGTAATAAACTTGCGCTGTCCAGGGACCTCAAGAATCTTCATGGTTAATCTCAACTTTGTATCTATTATAGTTCCTGAGATCTTAGCGTTCATACGGACGGACGGACGGACGGACGGACAGACGGACATGGCTCAATCGTCTTTGCTATTGATCCTGATCAAGAATATATATACTTTATAGGGTCGCAAACGCTTCCGTCTATCTGTTACATACTTTTCAACGAATCTAGTATACCCTTTTACTCTACGAGTAACGGGTATAAAAACAAAGTTCCATAGCCAATGTTCGAGGTAAAGTTGGAGCCTGAAAGTATGCAATTGAAAAACAATAAACATCACCCAATCTATAAGTTTCAATATCCATTGCACCATAGGATTACCGTTGAGGAACCCCATAAGCGGAATGGGCCTGTGCAATGCAAGAATGGTCAAGAATACGGCCATACGTACACTTGCTGCACACTATGCGCAGTCTGCGTTGCCTGCGACGACGAACATTCAACTAAGGCTTGCCCTATAAACAAGAACCACCATGCCAAAAAATGTAGTAATTGTGGGGGAAACCACACTGCAAATGACAGAGGTTGTCCTATCTATAAAGAGTTAAAAAGTCGACTAGGCCAACATATAACTGCAGCTCGAAATCCTGTAACCCGGAACAGGTATCCATATATACCGTCAACCCCGACCCCGGGAGTTTCTTTTGCACAGGCGTTAAGACATAACAATGGGACCTACGCCTCAGAATCTAACCTGACAGGTCAGCAGTGATTCAGTGCTGCAACCAACATTGAACCAGAGTCCTGAAACTATTAGCCAAAAAATAACTGCAAACACACAATTGCCTAACGGCCTAGAAGCATTGCTGGTAACTATAACCAACCCAATGGTAGCAATACAGCAAACGCTGCAGGAACTTACGCGCTCCCAAAAAACTGCATAGATGGTTTCCTTAAAAATATGTTTGTGGTATGCGAATGTCATCTCACACCACAAATACGAGTTCTCGCAGTTCCTAGATCACTATCAGAGACTCAACTAACAAACAAAAACTTTTTTTAACTTAATGGATATACATTTTATAAAACAAACCATCCTGATGGCAAAGCTCATGGCAGTACTGGAATACTGATCAAGAAACGCATCAGGCACTATGAGCTGCCATTATTTGCAACAGCCTGTATACAAGCTACATCAAGACACATCGATACCAGAAGCGGTACCTTAAACCTCTCAGCTGTATACTGCTCACCCGCTTTTCCATTTCCGAATATATTTTTGTACAGGTTTTTGGCTTATTAGGTGACCGATTTCTAGCGGCTGGTGATTACAACACAAAACACACCCACTGGGGCTCTCGACTCACCAACCCCAAAGTAATACAGCTGTAAAACGCTTAAATTGCACCAAGAAACAAGCTTGGTCTTATCTCTCCTGGCAAGCCTACACATTGGCCAACCGATCCTAATAAGAAGCCTGATTTGATCGATTTTGTCATCACAAGAAGATTGGCTAGAGAGCATGTCCATGTGGAATACTTAACAAATCTGTCATCGGATCCCTCGCCTATTTTACTTCATCTCTACGTCCATCCACAGATGTCAGAATGCATACATATTTTAACCTCCCGTAAAACAGATTGGCTTAAATACAGACAGTATGTAAGTACCCATATTGATGGCTTCCCAAACATGTACCAAAAAGAAGAGACTAACAGCTCAGTTGAAGAACTAGTGTCTGGTATGTCACTAGCTGCACAACACTCCCCCCTATAATACCGCCTTGTAATCCTGTTAACAACTGGCGGACTTCTGCGCATATCAACGAACTGCTACGCAATAAGAGAAGACTTCTGAGGGAGTGGCAAGCCCATAGATCGCCCGCTGTAAAAGGGAGGCAAATGTAATAATCAATAAATAGCTTTGTGCTCCCAACAAACATCTTTTTAGAGTGATAAGAGCTAAAGAAAAAAGAGATATTTGAAAAGCTGCCTTCCAGTCATATAACGCAGCACCTACAGTCCCATAATGCTATTCCAAGCCACCAATTTGGATTTCGCGAGAAACACGGAACCATTGAATAAGTGAATCAAATAACCTCCGAGATACGAAATGCATTTGAAAGTCGAGAGTATTGTTCTGCAGTCTTTCTGGATATCGCCCAGGCCTTCGGCCGCGTCTGGCTAGACGTCTTAATTTATAGTTTAAAACCTTGCTTCCACAGAACTTCTTGTGCACAAAAGTATCGCAGTTCGGTGTAGATTTCCCCTCCGAATATCATCCAATTGAAGCAGGAGTACCTCAAGGTAGCGTGCTTGGACCAACACTATATATAAGATACACAGCAGACCTTCCGACAACGAGTTAACTAGCAAAAGAGCAAAGACGTCACCTTTATCCTAAACAAACAAACTTGCTCCCCACTAAAAAATATACGATCAAGCTACAGGCTCATCCAAATAGGCTTGCGCGGTCTCTAACATGGAACACTAATACACTCAGCTAGGGCCGTTCTCCTAATAAAACTTAATTTTAAATTTAAGTATTAGGCTAAGTTTTTCTAAACTGCCTTCCTCCACTTCCTGCTCTTTCTCTCGCTCACGCTCAGAAGGCTTTTGCCCTCCTTCCGTACCGCGCTCTTATTCTAGAAGTTTCTTTTTCTCTCATTTGGCAAATTCATACAGTATTTCAAATAAAATCAATCTTATCTCCGACACGCTCAAGCTCAATCATCTGGTTACCAATTCATTTATGATCAAAACAGTATTTTAGCAGGCTATTCACATACAAACCACGCTTTCATCTGCAAAAAATTTCTCTCCTCTGCGCCCCTCTTAAGTCACAGATCTCATGCTTGCACGCACGACTCTCTTGCCGTTGTCAAGCCAATTCCAATGTCTTTCGATCCTTAGGTAAACTACGCAAACTATCATGTGGATACTTATACACTCGTCTAGTTCTCAATGATTTTAACAAGTATCGGTCAACATCTAGCAATTGCGCAATTTCGAATCGTCCTATAAATTTTGGATCCATCTTCGTTTGGTGCCGATCTTCGTTTTTCAACAATAATTGATCCCCAAATTCATGTCTACTACCTGAGCATGCTTTTTGTCCACTCTTACCTTATCATACTGGTCGTTCTTACTCACTTACTTTCCTTAGCTTCCTTTCTAAACTTATTCAAATCTACTCGTACTTCCTCATTTACAGGGAGCTTTCCCAAAGGCCTAGCTTCTTTGCCAATCATCAACTCTACGTCACAATGCTTAGTTGCTCGGATCAAGGTACAATTTTTGCTAATTGTACTTCGCCGAATGCTAAATATCAAAATGGCAGGCTTTACTGACTGTATGCAGTTCACCGTGACCAAACTCCAGGTATGGTATAGGTAGACATACTTAGTGAAAGCATCAATTTGAACAATGGCATACTCCTTCTCGTCCTTTTTACCATTCAATTGTCCACTAATGTCTATGTGTATTGTATGCCACGGTATCTCTACCTTGGGAATGGGGTGCAACTCCGATTGTATTTTACCCGACTGTGATTTTGACAATTTACACGTCACACAATTTTCTACGAATTTTCGTACATATTTTGCATTCCATAAAACCAATATTGCTCATAGATCTTGTCCACGGTTTTTTGCAACCCCAAGTGCATTATGGCTTCGAGAACGTGATTAACAACTGACCACCTAAATGCCCTGGGTACGACTGGCAAGCTCGCGTCTTCCCATTTCTTTGAATTTTTCGATGCAGCAAACTCCTGACTTCATAAGAATTAGCTATTTCTTTCTGAATTTCATCACTGTTTAAGTCAGTCATGATTTGCGATATGTCCTGATCACGCTTTTGTTCGAATATAAGGCAGTTGTGAGTTAAAGTTGCAAATTCAACTCGTACTTCCACTACCTTACTTGAACTTTCTTGCGCTGCTACAGTGACGGGATTTCTAGATAAGCAGTTAACATGAGCTATTTGGCTCCAAAACCAAGTTCAAGTATGTCTTGTCCAATTATCATATCATATTATCATAATAGGTTGTCAAAAAAGTCTTGCGGTATTTTTATTGAATTTTTAATTGTTCATAAAATTGGTTACAATAATGCGATTCAAGTCAAAAAGACCATACTCTTCAAAAACGGGTCGATTTTGTTGCGATTTAGAAGCGATTCGCATGCGTCGATACGGTCAAAGATGTTTTTTTGCGACAATTCGTGAGGCACCCATACATCGAGCTTCTTAGTGACTCCAAGCTTCTTCAAATCGTTTATAACGGTTTGATGACTCATGCCCAGCTCTTGACTATGCCGGTCTCTTTTGACCAATTCAGCGATTTTATCGCAATTTTCGACGACAGGCCATCTTCTGCGCATCTTGGACCACCTCTACACAAGAACGAAAACGTTGATACCATCGTTGTGCGGTGGAAATGGAAACTGTATCGGGTCCATAAACTGCACAAATTTTATTGGCGGCTTGAGATGCAGTTTTGCCTTTATCGTAGTAGTACTGTAAAATATGCCGTATTTTCTCTTTATTTTGCTCCATGATTGCGACTCTATAACTCACGAACGACTTAAAAGAAAAGACAATCAATCAAACACGTGTTAGCGCGTGAAATGAGCTTTCCAAAAAGGTATAGTATGATGCGACGAATAAAACAAGAACTACGCGCTTTCAACGCCAACTAGCGATAATTCATCAAGACTTTTTTGACGACCTAATATTTAAGGCACTTATTATCTACTACGCGAAATGAGAATTCAAAATAAAATTTAGAAATTTGTATGGTGGACAGAATTTGCATGTTGTTTTTGACAATGGTGTCTCCTATGCTTTTCAAAGCTACTAAGTTATTGAATCTTTTTCCGGCTAGCTTCACGCTGACTGTTTTTTTTTTACCAGAGAGCATTCAGATTCCGAAGCGAAGAACAATGGAAATTTCTCACCAAATTTAAGTAATGCGCACATGTCTACTCTTCTTTTCGTTGCTGCTTCGGCTTGCTGTTGCTGTTTCCCTCGTACACACTGATGCGATATGTCTAATGCCGCCACACTTGAAACAAGTCGCTGTTGATCTCTCTCGCACCTTCGTCGTTCTGTTGTTGCTATGGTCTGGTCTAGTGTTGTCTCGCTCTTCTGTTCTTCTTTTGCGATATTCTTTTGCCTTATGTCAAAGTGTTCTGCAATTATGACATCTAATTTTTGAACCTCCTTCATTCGGGGCCCTCCTTTCCAGAAAGTTATAGATTTCTGCTGAACGAGTGCGCCTTGAGTTCTTATTGTAGATCAGTACGTGTTTTAATGTTTGTGGTGAACGCTACGCACTGCAGTTTAGGGTCAGTTTGTGATGAATGAGCCAAGACTAGGGATATGGCGATCTCCTCATGGGTTATTGATTTCCACTTGGTCAATAATGATGTTATTAATCGACTGGAATACACCGAGAGGCATTCATTTGCATTGGGACGCCACTTGAGCATATTGGCAACACTGCCGCCGGCGGCTCGTTGCCTTCGTAGCGTTAATTGCAGGAAAACTAATTTGCGTCAGCCACTGCGATGCACTGATTTGCTGAGCGTCATCACCAAAGATGCACCTTCTTGCGGATATTCACTTAGAATCATATTTGCCGTTTTGCACAATGCTGCTGCGTCGGCTTCTGCAGCTTCGGGATTGAATGTTAGTAACATCGCGTGAAAAGCACGTGTGTAAGGCCGCGGCGTGGCTTTGATTAGTTCGGTTATCAATTTTTTTTTGCGATTCTAATAGCCTGCGGCAGCTATTTTCCGAGTTGTCTTGTAGGGGCGGTGATCCGAATTCTGACGTCGGGGAACGAGGGTGGTTTTCGTCTGTCATATTGTTTTACACAACGCGAAGCGAGTCGCAATGATCTATTCTACGTCGGTTCACTTCTGAGGGCTTTTCTCAACTGCCTTCCTTCTCTTCCTCTCTCTTTCAGCATTGCGCCACGCTCAGAAGAGCTTTTGCTCTCCTTCCCTACCGCACTCTTGTTCTAGAAGTTTCTTTCTCTCTCATTTAGCAAACTCATTTATTTCTCATTAAACTATACACTTTATAGTTAATAATTGAACACAGTATTTCAAATAAAATCAAACTTATCTTCGACAAATATATATACTTTATAGGGTTGGAAACGCTTCCTTCTACCCGTTACATACTTTTCAACGAATCTAGTAAACCCTTTTACTCCACGAGTAACGGGTATAATTAGCGTACACGACGAATGCAACTTGAAGCTGTTGGCGACGTTTGGTAAACTTTAGAGTGTTTTTATGTTATTCCGGTAGTCTAGACACCTTTCCACTGCAAACAATTTTTTATATTTTTCAGAACCATTATGATCCCTGTCTTGTCAAATAAAACATTTTATTTATTTCTGTATATTTGATCTCATCATTGCACTGAAAGATATTTATAATCATGTAGAGAGAGAGGGCAGAAATTAAGATATGTATAGTCCAGTATTGATTCGCCATTTAAAATAATTTACAATACAAATCCTGGTCTTCCATTCACCAACACACAAATGGTAACTTACATATATAGAAATTGAAAGTGTGATTTAGGAAAATTAAACCCCTAAGCCCCGTTTCCAATCCTCATAATTTGAGAAAGGAATTCAGTCCAGCGTAATATGAATTATAAGAAGCAATATAAGTCCTCCAGCTGTTGGCTTGTGAAATTTAGTCTGCAAATGATATCGACGCAAGGGCAGATGACAATACATACTTTTTTTATATAATAATAATAAAATTGATGAATATGATGAAGTTGAAAATAAATACATAGAATAATACTACAAAAAGAATTTCATCTTGATTAACTTCTATATTTATTATCCGATCTGGCCAAATTTTTAGGACATATTTGAAATAGGACATTCATCCTGTGTTCCAAAATTGGGGTCTCTAACTTGAAAATTGCTAAATATTAAATTTTTGTGGGCCACGCCCACTTTTAAAAAATACCTTTCTATAGTGCATCATTATACAAGAAACATGTGGTGAAAAATCTTGTTTATTTTAAAAATATTAATTTTGGCCACAAAAATGGGTAAAATTCCACATAGTGCAAGGGAGACAGATATTGGGTGTTATTAGGCCATAAGTCTGTGCAGTCCAGCAGGGTCTGGAACAGCACTTTATTAACGCTTTAAAATGATTGAGTAAATAAAAAAAAAGTCCGAATTTGTATAATTTGATAGCCATATATGTCTGCATAAAAAAAGTAGCACGAAAGTTTTAATGTTCATCATATATATCACTTTCTTGGAATGAAAATACAACGACACAGTGAGCGTATTGACATTTCTGTGTACTCGAAAAGTACAAAATTAATGTATTTCGTTTAGTTCAACGCCTTTGGCTTTCGGACTTACCTATTTCATAACTATGTCCATCTCGCTTTACAATTTCGAAAGCACAAGTATTGGACTTCTTCAACTGTTTCGCAAACCCATATCTAGCAGCTGGAGACTGCATCGCGAAAAATACGCACTGAGGCTGGAGTCTCGTGATCCGAAAAGGTAACTTGTTACACAATGCAATATTAAATGTGGAAATGTGGAAACTGACTGACTTAATCGACTTTGGTGTGTTCAAAAACATTTCACGCATTTATTAACCGCCAGATTGCTCCCAGACCTCTCATCTGACCCCTACTTTTATGGGCTGATTCGCTCTAAAATCAGTTTTTGTCACAGCAGCAATAGAGGACCAATGAATCACCAAATTCATACCCATCTTCTGATTTTGACTTTATTATAGTTATTTAAGGAAGCCTCACGCTACCTCTCTGAAGTCCTAGGCTATGTTCAAACTTTTCCAAGGGATGACAAGATTTGATAAATGTCTATTTTATGTCTTTTCTATGCTAGAAATGTTATCTCTCATATATGCTTATTGCAGAGCGCAATACAGAGATCATGGCACAATCGAGCAGATTAACCAGTTAACAGCTGAAATATGAACCTCCTTGGAAAATCGGGAATACAGCAGTGCGATATTCCTCGACGTCTTCCAAGCGTGTGACAGGGTCTGGCTAGATGGTCCTATGCATAAAATGAAAAACCTACTGCCAGACTATACTCATAACTTACTTGAGTCCTATCTATATAAAAGAACGTTTTCGGTGAGATCCAAAGCAACAAAATCGGGCTTAGAATACAGATAGATGGCCTCATGCATAGAATCAAACCATACTGCTGAGTATACTTATCTATTACTACTAGAGTCCTATTTATACAAAAACAAGAAGAAATGCTATTGTCAAGTGCCACGACTATAAGATACCCGTTACTGTTTTACACAAATGTAAAATATTAAATTTGCTAGTGGAAATAACCAAAGCGCCACCTTGTGTTAAAAATCATGTTTACTAAATGATTGTGACGTCACTGTCCATGTAAGGCCTTATAACCCAAATATCTTACGATATAGCGAAATACTCGTATTGTTCCGATTAAAAAATCTTTGGTAATTCGATAGATATTGAAAAATATGTTATACAAAGTCAAACAAAGACATACATTGTAATATTATGGACGCCACATTTTTCCGCAGTTTGTGAGCGTTAGAGTGTGCGTGGCCGGATGAAAACTCATGTCCAGCTGCAGTGGCATCACAGAGCTCTACGTTTGTCAGAAAAAGCATGTTGAGTAACTGATGGTAACGTCACTCTCCATGTGAGGCTATATAACAAGAATTTCTTTATAAACAGCAAAATAATGGTTTGATTTAAAAAATCTTTTGCAAATGGATAGATATTGGCAATAAGAATTATATAAGGTCAAACGAATTCATTCATTGTAATATTATTGATGCCACAGTTTCACGGGTCTCATAACATTATCTCTCGGAACCTAACCCTGGTCTCAGACAGAACTCAGGCAGAATCTGAGGCACCTGATATATAAAGTCTGTCAGTTAGATAGTTAGGTTATAGTTTTAAGATTCGATTAGTTTCCAAAGGAGAAGATTTAATAAATAAATAATTAATACCATAAAAAAGGGGTCACAATAAAACAAAACATGTCGTTGAGTAAACCCTTGTAACCTATTGTTAATAGGTTAGGTGTTCTTAGTGAAGACTAAATTGTATTAATGCAACCAATTATTAGAATTTTGCATACCTTAAAAATACAGAATAGGAGCCTCATAAATCTTCGGTATCTAATTTATTTATGACTTGGGCAAATTAAAGCTGTTTGGATTTATATTATCTTAATACCGTCTTGTAATGCCATATAATTTATCACACATTCGAGCAGTATTTTAATACTCTGTTTTAATGCCAAGAAAAAGTACTGCGATTGGTATAAAATTGTTACAGTTTTTAATAATTACATGCTTAAAATTCACAACATCTGAAATTCTATATTTTTAGGACTCCATTGATCAATGGCGAAATGTTTTTGAAGTATCCTGCATTATATCGATACTTACTTATCTCGTTTATCATTTTTTTGGGACGGCAGAAATACAACCTTGGAATAAGGAACTACCAACACATAACGAATCCGAAGAAGGAAAGATTTTGTCGAAACCAAAAAAAAAAAACCATAAAATTGGGCAACTCTGTACTTAAAATGGCCCCCCTTTTTATACCTTTATGATTTTTTTCCTTATATAAACTGTATTAAATATTTTGTTAAAACGTGTTCGTCATTGACATAATAAAATATCAAGCTGAGCTTACATTTTCGTTTAATTGTGAAGCATCTGTCAACAAACTGGTCCACATATTTTAAAACAATTAAAATCGCGTGAAAGGCTGTCTACAGAGTTTGGCATTATTGACTTTCATTCAAAATAATGCCGCATTTATTCTGAAAGATTTTAGTTTATTAGGAAGTTTCAGACTGCTTTCAATTCGTGCTTGGATAAAAGTGTTTTTTTTCTGTGATGAATACAATTTTCTAGTCAAACCCCATAAACTGCAGTTCAAAAGAGTAGGAGAAGACAGAATCAGGACGATAAGCTAATGTATTTTCGAGTCGGTTTTTCTCGGTAAGCGAGAGAAAAAGTCTTCTTACCACTAAATAAGTCAATAAAGAATCGATTTATCTCGACTATACAAAACGTGTTACTTATTTCCAATTTTTTTTTATTCGATTCCGATCTCTGTCATAATATAATGTAATTAATTCCCACATTCATTATAAATAATGAAATATTCCATAGAAATTAAGTTCGTGATAACACATAACAACAAAATTCATACATAATACATAATACATAATACATAATACATAATACATAATACATAATACATAATACATAATACATAATACATAATACATAATACATAATACATAATACATAATACATAATACATAATACATAATACATAATACATAATACATAATACATAATACATAATACATAATACATAATACATAATACATAATACATAATACATAATACATAATACATAATACATAATACATAATACATAATACATAATACATAATACATAATACATAATACATAATACATAATACATAATACATAATACATAATACATAATACATAATACATAATACATAATACATAATACATAATACATAATACATAATACATAATACATAATACATAATACATAATACATAATACATAATACATAATACATAATACATAATACATAATACATAATACATAATACATAATACATAATACATAATACATAATACATAATACATAATACATAATACATAATACATAATACATAATACATAATACATAATACATAATACATAATACATAATACATAATACATAATACATAATACATAATACATAATACATAATACATAATACATAATACATAATACATAATACATAATACATAATACATAATACATAATACATAATACATAATACATAATACATAATACATAATACATAATACATAATACATAATACATAATACATAATACATAATACATAATACATAATACATAATACATAATACATAATACATAATACATAATACATAATACATAATACATAATACATAATACATAATACATAATACATAATACATAATACATAATACATAATACATAATACATAATACATAATACATAATACATAATACATAATACATAATACATAATACATAATACATAATACATAATACATAATACATAATACATAATACATAATACATAATACATAATACATAATACATAATACATAATACATAATACATATTACATAATACATAATACATAATACATAATACATAATACATAATACATAATACATAATACATAATACATAATACATAATACATAATACATAATACATAATACATAATACATAATACATAATACATAATACATAATACATAATACATAATACATAATACATAATACATAATACATAATACATAATACATAATACATAATACATAATACATAATACATAATACATAATACATAATACATAATACATAATACATAATACATAATACATAATACATAATACATAATACATAATACATACATAATACATAATACATAATACATAATACATAATACATAATACATATTACATAATACATAATACATAATACATAATACATAATACATAATACATAATATAATACATAATACATAATACATAATACATAATACATAATACATAATACATAATACATAATACATAATACATAATACATAATACATAATACATAATACATAATACATAATACATAATACATAATACATAATACATAATACATAATACATAATACATAATACATAATACATAATACATAATACATAATACATAATACATAATACATAATACATAATACATAATACATAATACATAATACATAATACATAATACATAATACATAATACATAATACATAATACATAATACATAATACATAATACATAATACATAATACATAATACATAATACATAATACATAATACATAATACATAATACATAATACATAATACATAATACATAATACATAATACATAATACATAATACATAATACATAATACATAATACATAATACATAATACATAATACATAATACATAATACATAATACATAATACATAATACATAATACATAATACATAATACATAATACATAATACATAATACATAATACATAATACATAATACATAATACATAATACATAATACATAATACATAATACATAATACATAATACATAATACATAATACATAATACATAATACATAATACATAATACATAATACATAATACATAATACATAATACATAATACATAATACATAATACATAATACATAATACATAATACATAATACATAATACATAATACATAATACATAATACATAATACATAATACATAATACATAATACATAATACATAATACATAATACATAATACATAATACATAATACATAATACATAATACATACATAATACATAATACATAATACATAATACATAATACATAATACATAATACATAATACATAATACATAATACATAATACATAATACATAATACATAATACATAATACATAATACATAATACATAATACATAATACATAATACATAATACATAATACATAATACATAATACATAATACATAATACATAATACATAATACATAATACATAATACATAATACATAATACATAATACATAATACATAATACATAATACATAATACATAATACATAATACATAATACATAATACATAATACATAATACATAATACATAATACATAATACATAATACATAATACATAATACATAATACATAATACATAATACATAATATAATACATAATACATAATACATAATACATAATACATAATACATAATACATAATACATAATACATAATACATAATACATAATACATAATACATAATACATAATACATAATACATAATACATAATACATAATACATAATACATAATACATAATACATAATACATAATACATAATACATAATACATAATACATATATAATACATAATACATAATACATAATACATAATACATAATACATAATACATAATACATAATACATAATACATAATACATAATACATAATACATAATACATAATACATAATACATAATACATAATACATAATACATAATACATAATACATAATACATAATACATAATACATAATACATAATACATAATACATAATACATAATACATAATACATAATACATAATACATAATACATAATACATAATACATAATACATAATACATAATACATAATACATAATACATATTACATAATACATAATACATAATACATAATACATAATACATAATACATAATACATAATAATAATACATAATACATAATACATAATTACATAATACATATTACATAATACATAATACATAATACATAATACATAATACATAATACATAATACATAATACATAATACATAATACATAATACATAATCATATTACATAATACATAATACATAATACATAATACATAATACATAATACATAATACTTAATACATAATACATAATACATAATACATAATACATAATACATAATACATAATACATAATACATAATACATAATACATAATACATAATACATAATACATAATACATAATACATAATACATAATACATAATACATAATACATAATACATAATACATAATAAATAATACATAATACATAATACATAATACATAATACATAATACATAATACATAATACATAATACATAATACATAATACATAATACATAATACATAATACATAATACATAATACATAATACATAATACATAATACATAATACATAATACATAATACATAATACATAATACATAATACATAATACATAATACATAATACATAATACATAATACATAATACATAATACATAATACATAATACATAATACATAATACATATTTACATAATACATAATACATAATACATAATACATAATACATAATACATAATACATAATACATAATACATAATACATAATACATAATACATAATACATAATACATAATACATAATACATAATACATAATACATAATACATAATACATAATACATAATACATAATACATAATACATAATACATAATACATAATACATAATACATAATACATAATACATAATACATAATACATGATACATGATACATGATACATGATACATAATACATAATACATAATACATAATACATAATACATAATACATAATACATAATACATAATACATAATACATAATACATAATACATAATACATAATACATAATACATAATACATAATACATAATACATAATACATAATACATAATACATAATAAATAATAAATAATACATAATACATAATACATAATACATAATACATAATACATAATACATAATACATAATACATAATACATAATACATAATACATAATACATAATACATATTACATAATACATAATACATAATACATAATACATAATACATAATACATAATACATAATACATAATACATAATACATAATACATAATACATAATACATAATACATAATACATAATACATAATACATAATACATAATACATAATACATAATACATAATACATAATACATAATACATAATACATAATACATAATACATAATACATAATACATAATACATAATACATAATACATAATACATAATACATAATACATAATACATAATACATAATACATAATACTTAATACATAATACATAATACATAATACATAATACATAATACATAATACATAATACATAATACATAATACATAATACATAATACATAATACATAATACATAATACATAATACATAATACATAATACATAATACATAATACATAATACATAATACATAATACATAATACATAATACATAATACATAATACATAATACATAATACATAATACATAATACATAATACATAATACATAATACATAATACATAACTACATAATACATACATAATACATAATACATAATACATAATACATAATACATAATACATAATACATAATACATAATACATAATACATAATACATAATACATAATACATAATACATAATACATAATACATTATACATAATACATAATACATAATACATAATACATAATACATAATACATAATACATAATACATAATACATAATACATAATACATAATACATAATACATAATACATATTACATAATACATATACATAATACATAATACATAATACATAATACATAATACATAATACATAATACATATTATACATAATACATAATACATAATACATAATACATAATACATAATACATAATACATAATACATAATACATATTACATAATACATAATACATAATACATAATACATAATACATAATACATAATACATAATACATAATACATAATACATAATACATAATACATAATACATAATACATAATACATAATACATAATACATAATACATAATACATAATACATAATACATATATAATTACATAATACATAATACATATTACATAATACATAATACATAATACATAATACATAATCATAATACAATACATAATACATATTACATAATACATAATACATAATACATAATACATAATACATAATACATAATACATAATACATAATACATAATACATAATACATAATACATAATACATAATACATAATACATAATACATAATACATAATACATAATACATAATACATAATACATAATACATAATACATAATACATAATACATAATACATAATAAATAATACATAATACATAATACATAATACATAATACATAATACATAATACATAATACATAATACATAAAACATAATACATAATACATAATACATAATACATAATACATAATACATAATACATAATACATAATACATAATACATAATACATAATACATAATACATAATACATAATACATAATACATAATACATAATACATAATACATAATACATAATACATAATACATAATACATAAAACATAATACATAATACATAATACATAATACATAATACATAATACATAATACATAATACATAATACATAATACATAATACATAATACATAATACATAATACATAATACATAATACATAATACATAATACATAATACATAATACATAATACATAATACATAATACATAATACATAATACATAATACATAATACATAATACATAATACATAATACATAATACATAATACATAATACATAATACATAATACATAATACATAATACATAATACATAATACATAATACATAATACATAATACATAATACATAATACATAATACATAATACATAATACATAATACATAATACATAATACATAATACATAATACATAATACATAATACATAATACATAATACATAATACATAATACATAATACATAATACATAATACATAATACATATTACATAATACATAATACATAATACATAATACATAATACATAATACATAATACATAATACATAATACATAATACATAATACATAATACATAATACATAATACATAATACATAATACATAATACATAATACATAATACATAATACATAATACATAATACATAATACATAATACATAATACATAATACATAATACATAATACATAATACATAATACATAATACATAATACATAATACATAATACATAATACATAATACATAATACATAATACATAATACATAATACATAATACATATTACATATTACATAATACATAATACATAATACATAATACATAATACATAATACATAATACATAATACATAATACATAATACATAATACATAATACATAATACATAATACATAATACATAATACATAATACATAATACATAATACATAATACATAATACATGATACATAATACATAATACATAATACATAATACATAATACATAATATATAATACATAATACATAATACATAATACATATTACATAATACATAATACATAATACATAATATATAATACATAATACATAATACATAATACATAATACATAATACATAATACATAATACATAATACATAATACATAATACATAATACATAATACATAATACATAATACATAATACATAATACATAATACATAATACATAATACATAATACATAATACATAATACATAATACATAATACATAATACATAATACATAATACATAATACATAATACATAATACATAATACATAATACATAATAATAATACATAATACATAATACATAATACATAATACATAATACATAATAAGCATAATACATAATACATAATACATAATACATATTACATAATACATAATACATAATACATAATACATATATACATAATACATAATACATAATACATAATACATAATACATAATACATAATACATAATACATAATACATAATACATAATACATAATACATAATACATAATACATAATACATAATACATAATACATAATATATAATACATAATACATAATACATAATACATAATACATAATATAATGCATAATGCATAATACATAATTATAATACATAATACATAATACATAATACATAATACATAATACATAATACATAATACATAATACATAATACATAATACATAATACATAATACATAATACATAATACATAATACATAATACATAATACATAATACATAATACATAATACATAATACATAATACATAATACATAATACATAATACATAATACATAATACATAATACATATACATAATACATAATACATAATACATAATACATAATACATAATACATAATACATAATACATAATACATAATACATATTACATAATACATAATACATAATACATAATACATAATACATAATACATAATGCATAATACATATACATAATACATAATACATAATACATAATACATAATACATAATACATAATACATAATACATAATATAAATAATACATAATACATAATACATAATACATAATACATAATACATAATACATAATACATAATACATAATACATAATACATAATACATAGTACATAATACATAATACATAATACATAATACATAATACATACCACATAATACATATACATAATACATAATACATAATACATAATACATAATACATAATACATAATACATAATACATAATACATAATACATAATACATAATACATAATACATAATACATAATACATAATACATAATACATATTACATAATACATAATACATAATACATAATACATAATACATAATACATAATACATAATACATAATACATAATACATAATACATAATACATATATATAATACATAATACATAATATATAATACATAATACATAATACATAATACATAATACATAATACATAATACATAATACATAATACATAATACATAATACATAATACATAATACATAATACATAATACATAATACATAATACATAATACATAATACATAATACATAATACATAATACATAATACATAATACATAATACATACTACATAATACATAATACATAATACATAATACATAATACATAATACATAATACATAATACATAATACATAATACATAATACATAATACATAATACATAATACATAATACATAATACATAATACATAATGCATAATACATAATACATAATACATAATACATAATACATAATACATAATACATAATACATAATACATAATACATAATACATAATACATAATACATAATATATAATACATAATACATAATACATAATACATAATACATAATACATAATACATAATACATAATACATAATACATAATACATAATACATAATACATAATACATAATACATAATACATAATACATAATACATAATACATAATACATAATACATAATACATAATACATAATACATAATACATAATACATAATACATAATACATAATACATAATACATAATACATAATACATAATACAATACATAATACATGATACATAATACATGATACATAATACATAATATACATAATACATAATACATAATACATATACATAATACATAATACATAATACATATTACATAATACATAATACATAATACATAATACATAATACATAATACATAATACATAATACATAATACATAATACATAATACATAATACATAATACATAATACATAATACATAATACATAATACATAATACATAATACATAATACATAATACATAATACATAATACATAATACATAATACATAATACATAATACATAATACATAATACATAATACATAATACATAATACATAATACATAATACATAATACATAATACATAATACATAATACATAATACATAATACATAATACATAATACATAATACATAATACATAATACATAATACATAATACATACATAATACATAATACATAATACATAATACATAATACATAATACATAATACATAATACATAATACATAATACATAATACATAATACATAATACATAATACATAATACATATAATACATAATACATAATACATAATACATAATACATAATACATAATACATAATACATAATACATAATACATAATACATAATACATAATACATAATATAATACATAATACATAATACATAATACATATATACATAATACATAATACATAATACATACATAATACATAATACATAATACATAATACATAATACATAATACATAATACATAATACATAATACATAATACATAATACATAATACATAATACATAATACATATTACATAAATACATAATACATAATACATAACACATAATACATAATACATAATACATAATACATAATACATAATACATAATACATAATACATAATACATAATACATAATACATAATACATAATACATAATACATAATACATAATACATAATACATAATACATAATACATAATACATAATACATAATACATAATACATAATACATAATACATAATACATAATACATAATACATAATACACATAATACATAATACATAATACATAATACATAATACATAATACATAATACATAATACATAATACATAATACATAATACATAATACATAATACATAATACATAATACATAATACATAATACATAATACATAATACATAATACATAATACATAATACATAATACATAATACATAATACATAATACATAATACATAATACATAATACATAATACATAATACATAATACATAATACATAATACATAATACATAATACATAATACATAATACATAATACATAATACATAATACATAATACATAATACATAATACATAATACATAATACATAATACATAATACATAATACATAATACATAATACATAACACATAATACATAATACATAATACATAATACATAATACATAATACATAATACATAATACATAATACATAATACATAATACATAATACATAATACATAATACATAATACATAATACATAATACATAATACATAATACATAATACATAATACATAATACATAATACATAATACATAATACATAATACATAATACATAATACATAATACATAATACATAATACATAATACATAATACATAATACATAATACATAATACATAATACATAATACATAATACATAATACATAATACATAATACATAATACATAATACATAATACATAATACATAATACATAATACATAATACATAATACATAATACATAATACATAATACATAATACATAATACATAATACATAATACATAATACATAATACATAATACATAATACATAATACATAATACATAATACATAATACATATATACATAATACATAATACATAATACATAATACATAATACATAATACATAATACATAATACATAATACATAATACATAATACATAATACATAATACATAATACATAATACATAATACATAATACATAATACATAATACATAATACATAATACATAATACATAATACATAATACATAATACATAATACATAATACATAATACATAATACATAATACATAATACATAATACATAATACATAATACATAATACATAATACATAATACATAATACATAATACATAATACATAATACATAATATACATAATACATAATACATAATACATAATACATAATACATAATACATAATACATAATACATAATACATAATACATAATACATAATACATAATACATAATACATAATACATAATACATAATACATAATACATAATACATAATACATAATACATAATACATAATACATAATACATAATACATAATACATAATACATAATACATAATACATAATACATAATACATAATACATAATACATAATACATAATACATAATACATAATACATAATACATAATACATAATACATAATACATAATACATAATACATAATAAATAATACATAATACATAATACATAATACATAATACATAATACATAATACATAATACATAATACATAATACATAATACATAATACATAATACATAATACATAATACATAATACATAATACATGATACATAATACATAATACATAATACATAATACATAATACATAATACATAATACATAATAGTAATACATATTACATAATACATAATACATAATACATAATACATAATACATAATACATAATACATATTACATAATACATAATACATAATACATAATACATAATACATAATACATAATACATAATACATAATACATAATACATAATACATAATACATAATACATAATACATAATACATAATACATAATACATAATACATAATACATAATACATAATAAATAATACATAATACATAATACATAATACATAATACATAATACATAATACATAATACATAATACATAATACATAATACATAATACATAATACATAATACATAATACATAATACATAATACATAATACATAATACATAATACATAATACATAATACATAATACATAATACATAATACATAATACATAATACATAATACATAATACATACATAATACATACATAATACATAATACATAATACATAATACATAATACATAATACATAATACATAATACATAATACATAATACATAATACATAATACATAATACATAATACATAATACATAATACATAATACATAATACATAATACATAATACATAATACATAATACATAATACATAATACATAATACATAATACATAATACATAATACATAATACATAATACATAATACATAATACATAATACATAATACATAATACATAATACACATAATACATAATACATAATACATAATACATAATACATAATACATAATACATAATACATAATACATAATACATAATACATAATATATTAATACATAATACATAATACATAATACATAATACATAATACATAATACATAATACATAATACATAATACATAATACATAATACATAATACATAATACATAATACATAATACATAATACATAATACATAATACATAATACATAATACATAATACATAATACATAATACATAATACATAATACATAATACATAATACATATTACATAATACATAATACATAATACATAATACATAATACATAATACATAATACATAATACATAATACATAATACATAATACATAATACATAATACATAATACATAATACATAATACATAATACATAATATACATAATACATAATACATAATACATAATACATAATACATAATACATAATACATAATACAATACATAATACATAATACATAATACATAATACATAATACATAATACATAATACATAATACATAATACATAATACATAATACATAATACATAATACATAATACATAATACATAATACATAATACATAATACATAATACATAATACATAATACATAATACATAATACATAATACATAATACATAATACATAATACATAATACATAATACATAATACATAATACATAATACATAATACATAATACATAATACATAATACATAATACATAATACATAATACATAATACATAATACATACATAATACATAATACATAATACATAATACATAATACATAATACATAATACATAATACATAATACATAATACATAATACATAATACATAATACATAATACATAATACATAATACATAATACATAATACATAATACATAATACATAATACATAATACATAATACATAATACATAATACATAATACATAATACATAATACATAATACATAATACATAATACATAATACATAATACATAATACATAATACATAATACATAATACATAATACATAATACATAATACATAATACATAATACATACATAATACATAATACATAATACATAATACATAATACATAATACATAATACATAATACATAATACATAATACATAATACATAATACATAATACATAATACATAATACATAATACATAATACATAATACATAATACATAATACATAATACATAATACATAATACATACATAATACATAATACATAATACATAATACATAATACATAATACATAATACATAATACATAATACATAATACATAATACATAATACATAATACATAATACATAATACATAATACATAATACATAATACATAATACATAATACATAATACATAATACATAATACATAATACATAATACATAATACATAATACATAATACATAATACATATTACATAATACATAATACATAATACATAATACATAATACATAATACATAATACATATAATACATAATACATAATACATAATACATAATACATAATACATAATACATAATACATAATACATAATACATAATACATAATACATAATACATAATACATAATACATAATACATAATACATAATACATAATACATAATACATAATACATAATACATAATACATAATACATAATACATAATACATAATACATAATACATAATACATAATACATAATACATAATACATAATACATAATACATAATACATAATATAATACATAATACATAATACATAATACATAATACATAATACATAATACATAATACATAATACATAATACATAATACATAATACATAATACATAATACATAATACATAATACATAATACATACATAATACATAATACATAATACATAATACATAATACATAATACATAATACATAATACATAATACATAATACATAATACATAATACATAATACATAATACATAATACATACATAATACATAATACATAATACATAATACATAATACATAATACATAATACATAATACATAATACATAATACATAATACATAATACATAATACATAATACATAATACATAATACATAATACATAATACATAATACATAATACATAATACATAATACATAATACATAATACATAATACATAATACATAATACATAATACATAATACATAATACATAATACATAATACATAATACATAATACATAATACATACATAATACATAATACATAATACATAATACATAATACATAATACATAATACATAATACATAATACATAATACATAATACATAATACATAATACATAATACATAATACATAATACATAATACATAATACATAATACATAATACATAATACATAATACATAATACATACTAATACATAATACATAATACATAATACATAATACATAATACATAATACATAATACATAATACATAATACATAATACATAATACATAATACATAATACATAATACATAATACATAATACATAATACATAATACATATATACATAATACATAATACATAATACATAATACATAATACATAATACATAATACATAATACATAATACATAATACATAATACATAATACATATATACATAATACATAATACATAATACATAATACATAATACATAATACATAATACATAATACATAATACATAATACATAATACATAATACATAATACATAATACATAATACATATACATAATACATAATACATAATACATAATACATAATACATAATACATAATACATAATACATAATACATAATACATAATACATAATACATAATACATAATACATAATACATAATACATAATACATAATACATAATACATAATACATAATACATAATACATAATACATAATACATAATACATAATACATAATACATAATACATAATACATAATACATAATACATAATACATAATACATAATACATAATACATAATACATAATACATAATACATAATACATAATACATAATACATAATACATAATACATAATACATAATACATAATACATAATACATAATACATAATACATAATACATAATACATAATACATAATACATAATACATAATACATAATACATAATACATAATACATAATACATAATACATAATACATAATACATAATACATAATACATAATACATAATACATAATACATAATACATAATACATAATACATAATACATAATACATAATACATAATACATAATACATAATACATAATACATAATACATAATACATAATACATAATACATAATACATAATACATAATACATAATACATAATACATAATACATAATACATAATACATAATACATAATACATAATACATAATACATAATACATAATACATAATACATAATACATAATACATAATACATAATACATAATACATAATACATAATACATAATACATAATACATAATACATAATACATAATACATAATACATAATACATAATACATAATACATAATACATAATACATAATACATAATACATAATACATAATACATAATACATAATACATAATACATAATACATAATACATAATACATAATACATAATACATAATACATAATACATAATACATAATACATAATACATAATACATAATACATAATACATAATACATAATACATAATACATAATACATAATACATAATACATAATACATAATACATAATACATAATACATAATACATAATACATAATACATAATCATAATACATAATACATAATACATAATACATAATACATAATACATAATACATAATACATAATACATAATACATAATACATAATACATAATACATATAATACATAATACATAATACATAATACATAATACATAATACATAATACATAATACATAATACATAATACATAATAAATAATACATAATACATAATACATAATACATAATACATAATACATAATACATAATACATAATACATAATACATAATACATAATACATAATACATAATACATAATACATAATACATAATACATAATACATAATACATAATACATAATACATAATACATAATACATAATACATAATACATAATACATAATACATAATACATAATACATAATACATAATACATAATACATAATACATAATACATAATACATAATACATAATACATAATACATAATACATAATACATAATACATAATACATAATACATAATACATAATACATAATACATAATACATAATACATAATACATAATACATAATACATAATACATAATACATAATACATAATACATAATACATAATACATAATACATAATACATAATACATAATACATAATACATAATACATAATACATAATACATAATACATAATACATAATACATAATACATAATACATAATACATAATACATAATACATAATACATAATACATAATACATAATACATAATCACATAATACATAATACATAATACATAATACATAATACATAATACATAATACATAATACATAATACATAATACATAATACATAATACATAATACATAATACATAATACATAATACATAATACATAATACATAATACATAATACATAATACATAATACATAATACATAATACATAATACATAATACATAATACATAATACATAATACATAATACATAATACATAATACATAATACATAATACATAATACATAATACATAATACATAATACATAATACATAATACATAATACATAATACATAATACATAATACATAATACATAATACATAATACATAATACATAATACATAATACATAATACATAATACATAATACAT
This sequence comes from Drosophila eugracilis, assembly GCF_018153835.1. Classification (NCBI taxonomy): domain Eukaryota; kingdom Metazoa; phylum Arthropoda; class Insecta; order Diptera; family Drosophilidae; genus Drosophila; species Drosophila eugracilis. Next base: position 109,210 of record NW_024572619.1, read on the forward strand.
AATACATAATACATAATACATAATACATAATACATAATACATAATACATAATACATAATACATAATACATAATACATAATACATAATAAATAATACATAATACATAATACATAATACATAATACATAATACATAATACATAATACATAATACATAATACATAATACATAATACATAATACATAATACATAATACATAATACATAATACATAATACATAATACATAATACATAATACATAATACATAATACATAATACATAATACATAATACATAATACATAATACATAATACATAATACATAATACATAATACATAATACATAATACATAATACATAATACATAATACATAATACATAATACATAATACATAATACATAATACACATAATACATAATACATAATACATAATACATAATACATAATACATAATACATAATACATAATACATAATACATAATACATAATACATAATACATAATACATAATACATAATACATAATACATAATACATAATACATATATAATACATAATACATAATACATAATACATAATACATAATACATAATACATAATCACATAATACATAATACATAATACATAATACATAATACATAATACATAATACATAATACATAATACATAATACATAATACATAATACATAATACATAATACATAATACATAATACATAATACATAATACATAATACATAATACATAATACATAATACATAATACATAATACATAATACATAATACATAATACATAATACATAATACATAATACATAATACATAATACATAATACACATAATACATAATACATAATACATAATACATAATACATAATACATAATACATAATACATAATACATAATACATAATACATAATACATACATAATACATAATACATAATACATAATACATAATACATAATACATAATACATAATACATAATCATAATACATAATACATAATACATAATACATAATACATAATACATAATACATAATACATAATACATAATACATAATACATAATACATAATACATAATACATAATACATAATACATAATACATAATACATAATACATAATACATAATACATAATACATAATACATAATACATAATACATAATACATAATCATAATACATAATACATAATACATAATACATAATACATAATACATAATACACATAATACATAATACATAATACATAATACATAATACATAATACATAATACATAATACATAATACATAATACATAATACATAATACATAATACATAATACATAATACATAATACATAATACATAATACATAATACATAATACATAATACATAATACATAATACATAATACATAATACATAATACATAATACATAATACATAATACATAATACATAATACATAATACATAATACATAATACATAATACATAATACATAATACATAATACATAATACATAATACATAATACATAATACATAATACATAATACATAATACATAATACATAATACATAATACATAATACATAATACATAATACATAATACATAATACATAATACATAATACATAATACATAATACATAATACATAATACATAATACATATTACATAATACATAATACATAATACATAATACATAATACATAATACATAATACATAATACATAATACATAATACATAATACATAATACATAATACATAATACATAATACATAATACATAATACATAATACATAATACATAATACATAATACATAATACATAATACATAATACATAATACATAATACATATTACATAATACATAATACATAATACATAATACATAATACATAATACATAATACATAATACATAATACATAATACATAATACATAATACATAATACATAATACATAATACATAATACATAATACATAATACATAATACATAATAATACATATTACATAATACATAATACATATTACATAATACATAATACATTACATAATACATAATACATAATACATAATACATAATACATAATACATAATACATAATACATAATACATAATACATAATACATAATACATAATACATAATACATAATACATAATACATAATACATAATACATAATACATAATACATAATACATAATACATAATACATAATACATAATACATAATACATAATACATAATACATAATACATAATACATAATACATAATACATAATACATAATACATAATACATAATACATAATACATAATACATATTACATAATACATAATACATAATACATAATACATAATACATAATACATAATACATAATACATAATACATAATACATAATACATAATACATAATACATAATACATAATACATAATACATAATACATAATACATAATACATAATACATAATACATAATACATAATACATATTACATAATACATAATACATAATACATAATACATAATACATAATACATAATACATAATACATAATACATAATACATAATACATAATACATAATACATAATACATAATACATAATACATAATACATAATACATATTCATAATACATAATACATAATACATAATACATAATACATAATACATAATACATAATACATAATACATAATACATAATACATAATACATAATACATAATACATAATACATAATACATAATACATAATACATAATACATAATACATATTACATAATACATAATACATAATACATAATACATAATACATAATACATAATACATAATACATATATACATAATACATAATACATATTACATAATACATAATACATAATACATAATACATAATACATAATACATAATACATAATACATAATACATAATACATAATACATAATACATATTCATAATACATAATACATAATACATAATACATAATACATAATACATAATACATAATACATAATACATAATACATAATACATAATACATAATACATAATACATAATACATAATACATAATACATAATACATAATACATAATACATAATACATAATACATAATACATAATACATAATACATAATACATAATACATAATACATAATACATAATACATAATACATACATAATCATAATACATAATACATAATACATAATACATAATACATAATACATAATACATAATACATAATACATAATACATAATACATAATACATAATACATAATACATAATACATAATACATAATACATAATCATAATACATAATACATAATACATAATACATAATACATAATACATAATACATAATACATAATACATAATACATAATACATAATACATATTACATAATACATAATACATAATACATAATACATAATACATAATACATAATACATAATACATAATACATAATACATAATACATAATACATAATACATAATACATATTACATAATACATAATACATAATACATAATACATAATACATAATACATAATACATAATACATAATACATAATACATAATACATAATACATAATAAATAATACATAATACATAATACATAATACATAATACATAATACATAATACATAATACATAATACATAATACATAATACATAATACATAATACATAATACATAATACATAATACATAATACATAATACATAATACATAATACATAATACATAATACATAATACATAATCATAATACATAATACATAATACATAATACATAATACATAATACATAATACATAATACATAATACATAATACATATATACATAATACATAATACATAATACATAATACATAATACATAATACATAATACATAATACATAATACATAATACATAATACATAATACATAATACATAATACATAATACATAATACATAATACATAATACATAATACATAATACATAATACATAATACATACATAATACATACATAATACATAATACATAATACATAATACATAATACATAATACATAATACATAATACATAATACATAATACATAATACATAATACATAATACATAATACATAATACATAATACATAATACATAATACATAATACATAATACATAATACATAATACATAATACATAATACATAATACATAATACATAATACATAATACATAATACATAATACATAATACATAATACATAATACATAATACATAATACATAATACATAATACATAATACATAATACATAATACATACATAATACTAATACATAATACATAATACATAATACATAATACATAATACATAATACATAATACATAATACATAATACATAATACATAATACATAATACATAATACATAATCATAATACATAATACATAATACATAATACATAATACATAATACATAATACATAATACATAATACATAATACATAATACATAATACATAATACATAATACATAATACATAATACATATTACATAATACATAATACATAATACATAATACATAATACATAATACATAATACATAATCATAATACATAATACATAATACATATTACATAATACATAATACATAATACATAATACATAATACATAATACATAATACATAATACATAATACATAATACATAATACATAATACATAATACATAATACATAATACATAATACTATAATACATAATAATATAATACATAATACATAATACATAATACATAATACATATTACATAATACATAATACATAATACATAATACATAATACATAATACATAATACATAATACATAATACATAATACATAATACATAATACATATATACATAATACATAATACATAATACATAATACATAATACATAATACATAATACATAATACATAATACATAATACATAATACATAATACATAATACATAATACATAATACATAATACATAATACATAATACATAATCATAATACATAATACATAATACATAATACATAATACATAATACATAATACATAATACATAATACATAATACATAATACATAATACATAATACATAATACATAATACATAATACATAATACATATTACATAATACATAATACATAATACATAATACATAATACATAATACATAATACATAATACATAATACATAATACATAATACATAATACATAATACATAATACATAATACATAATATACATAATACATAATACATAATACATAATACATAATACATAATACATAATACATAATACATAATACATAATACTATACATAATACATAATACATAATACATAATACACATAATACATAATACATAATACATAATACATAATACATAATACATAATACATAATACATAATACATAATACATATTACATAATACATAATACATAATACATAATACATAATACATAATACATAATACATAATACATAATACATAATACATAATACATAATACATAATACATAATACATAATACATAATACATAATACATAATACATAATACATAATACATAATACATAATACATATTACATAATACATAATACATAATATTACATAATACATAATACATATTTATATATACATAATACATAATACATGCATAATACATAATACATAATACATAATTACATAATACATAATACATAATACATAATACATAATACATAATACATAATACATAATACATAATACATAATACATAATACATAATACATATATACATAATACATAATACATAATACATAATACAATACATAATACATAATACATATTACATAATACATAATACATAATACATAATACATAATACATAATACATAATACATAATACATAATACATAATACATATTACATAATACATAATACATAATACATAATACATAATACATAATACATAATACATAATACATTAATACATAATACATAATACATAATACATAATACATAATACATAATACATAATACATAATACATAATACATAATACATAATACATAATACATAATACATAATACATAATACATAATACATAATACATAATACATAATACATAATACATATTACATAATACATAATACATAATACATAATACATAATACATAATACATAATACATAATACATAATACATAATACATAATACATAATACATATTAACACATAAATACATATTACATAATACATAACACATAATACATAATACATATTACATAATATTATTAATACATAATACACATATTACATATATACATAATACATAATACATAATACATAATACATATTACATAATACATAATACATAATACATAATACATAATACATAATACATAATACATAATACATAATACATAATACATAATACATAATACATAATACATAATACATAATACATAATACATAATACATAATACATAATACATAATACATAATACATAATACATAATACATAATACATAATACATAATACATAATACATAATACATAATACATAATACATAATACATAATACATAATACATAATACATAATACATAATACATAATACATAATACATAATACATAATACATAATACATAATACATAATACATAATACATAATACATAATACATAATACATAATACATAATACATAATACATAATACATAATACATAATACATAATACATAATACATAATACATAATACATAATACATAATACATAATACATAATACATAATACATAATACATAATACATAATACATAATACATAATACATAATACATAATACATAATACATAATACATAATACATAATACATAATACATAATACATAATACATAATACATAATACATAATACATAATACATAATACATAATACATAATACATAATACATAATACATAATACATAATACATAATACATAATACATAATACATAATACATAATACATAATACATAATACATAATACATAATACATAATACATAATACATAATACATAATACATAATACATAATACATAATACATAATACATAATACATAATACATAATACATAATACATAATACATAATACATAATACATAATACATAATACATAATACATAATACATAATACATAATACATAATACATAATACATAATACATAATACATAATACATAATACATAATACATAATACATAATACATAATACATAATACATAATACATAATACATAATACATAATACATAATACATAATACATAATACATAATACATAATACATAATACATAATACATAATACATAATACATAATACATAATACATAATACATAATACATAATACATAATACATAATACATAATACATAATACATAATACATAATACATAATACATAATACATAATACATATAATACATAATACATAATACATAATACATAATACATAATACATAATACATAATACATAATACATAATACATAATACATAATACATAATACATAATACATAATACATAATACATAATACATAATACATAATACATAATACATAATACATAATACATAATACATAATACATAATACATAATACATAATACATAATACATAATACATAATACATAATACATAATACATAATACATAATACATAATACATAATACATAATACATAATACATAATACATAATACATAATACATAATACATAATACATAATACATAATACATAATACATAATACATAATACATAATACATAATACATAATACATAATACATAATACATAATACATAATACATAATACATAATACATAATACATAATACATAATACATAATACATAATACATAATACATAATACATAATACATAATACATAATACATAATACATAATACATAATACATAATACATAATACATAATACATAATACATAATACATAATACATAATACATAATACATAATACATAATACATAATACATAATACATAATACATAATACATAATACATAATACATAATACATAATACATAATACATAATACATAATACATAATACATAATACATAATACATAATACATAATACATAATACATAATACATAATACATAATACATAATACATAATACATAATACATAATACATAATACATAATACATAATACATAATACATAATACATAATACATAATACATAATACATAATACATAATACATAATACATAATACATAATACATAATACATAATACATAATACATAATACATAATACATAATACATAATACATAATACATAATACATAATACATAATACATAATACATAATACATAATACATAATACATAATACATAATACATAATACATAATACATAATACATAATACATAATACATAATACATAATACATAATACATAATACATAATACATAATACATAATACATAATACATAATACATAATACATAATACATAATACATAATACATAATACATAATACATAATACATAATACATAATACATAATACATAATACATAATACATAATACATAATACATAATACATAATACATAATACATAATACATAATACATAATACATAATACATAATACATAATACATAATACATAATACATAATACATAATACATAATACATAATACATAATACATAATACATAATACATAATACATAATACATAATACATAATACATAATACATAATACATAATACATAATACATAATACATAATACATAATACATAATACATAATACATAATACATAATACATAATACATAATACATAATACATAATACATAATACATAATACATAATACATAATACATAATACATAATACATAATACATAATACATAATACATAATACATAATACATAATACATAATACATAATACATAATACATAATACATAATACATAATACATAATACATAATACATAATACATAATACATAATACATAATACATAATACATAATACATAATACATAATACATAATACATAATACATAATACATAATACATAATACATAATACATAATACATAATACATAATACATAATACATAATACATAATACATAATACATAATACATAATACATAATACATAATACATAATACATAATACATAATACATAATACATAATACATAATACATATACATAATACATAATACATAATACATAATACATAATACATAATACATAATACATAATACATAATACATAATACATAATACATAATACATAATACATAATACATAATACATAATACATAATACATAATACATAATACATAATACATAATACATAATACATAATACATAATACATAATACATAATACATAATACATAATACATAATACATAATACATAATACATAATACATAATACATAATACATAATACATAATACATAATACATAATACATAATACATAATACATAATACATAATACATAATACATAATACATAATACATAATACATAATACATAATACATAATACATAATACATAATACATAATACATAATACATAATACATAATACATAATACATAATACATAATACATAATACATAATACATAATACATAATACATAATACATAATACATAATACATAATACATAATACATAATACATAATACATAATACATAATACATAATACATAATACATAATACATAATACATAATACATAATACATAATACATAATACATAATACATAATACATAATACATAATACATAATACATAATACATAATACATAATACATAATACATAATACATAATACATAATACATAATACATAATACATAATACATAATACATAATACATAATACATAATACATAATACATAATACATAATACATAATACATAATACATAATACATAATACATAATACATAATACATAATACATAATACATAATACATAATACATAATACATAATACATAATACATAATACATAATACATAATACATAATACATAATACATAATACATAATACATAATACATAATACATAATACATAATACATAATACATAATACATAATACATAATACATAATACATAATACATAATACATAATACATAATACATAATACATAATACATAATACATAATACATAATACATAATACATAATACATAATACATAATACATAATACATAATACATAATACATAATACATAATACATAATACATAATACATAATACATAATACATAATACATAATACATAATACATAATACATAATACATAATACATAATACATAATACATAATACATAATACATAATACATAATACATAATACATAATACATAATACATAATACATAATACATAATACATAATACATAATACATAATACATAATACATAATACATAATACATAATACATAATACATAATACATAATACATAATACATAATACATAATACATAATACATAATACATAATACATAATACATAATACATAATACATAATACATAATACATAATACATAATACATAATACATAATACATAATACATAATACATAATACATAATACATAATACACATAATACATAATACATAATACATAATACATAATACATAATACATAATACATAATACATAATACATAATACATAATACATAATACATAATACATAATACATAATACATAATACATAATACATACATAATACATAATACATAATACATAATACATAATACATAATACATAATACATAATACATAATACATAATACATAATACATAATACATAATACATAATACATAATACATAATACATAATACATAATACATAATACATAATACATAATACATAATACATAATACATAATACATAATACATAATACATAATACATAATACATAATACATAATACATAATACATAATACATAATACATAATACATAATACATAATACATAATACATAATACATAATACATAATACATAATACATAATACATAATACATAATACATAATACATAATACATAATACATAATAATACATAATACATAATACATAATACATAATACATAATACATAATACATAATACATACATATACATAATACATAATACATAATACATAATACATAATACATAATACATAATACATAATACATAATACATAATACATAATACATAATACATAATACATAATACATAATACATAATACATAATACATAATACATAATACATAATACATAATACATAATACATAATACATAATACATAATACATAATACATAATACATAATACATAATACATAATACATAATACATAATACATAATACATAATACATAATACATAATACATAATACATAATACATAATACATAATACATAATACATAATACATAATCACATAATACATAATACATAATACATAATAATACATAATACATAATACATATTACATAATACATAATACATAATACATATTACATACATAATACATAATACATATAATACATAATACATAATACATAATACATAATACATAATACATAATACATAATACATAATACATACATAATTATAATACATAATACATAATAATATAATACATAATACATAATACATAATACATAATATACATAATACATAATACATAATACATAATACATAATACATAATACATAATACATAATACATAATACATAATACATAATACATAATACATTAATACATAATACATAATACATAATACATAATACATAATACATAATACATAATATAATACATAATACATAATACATAATACATAATACATAATACATAATACATAATACATAATACATAATACATAATACATAATACATAATACATAATACATAATACATAATACATAATACATAATACATAATACATAATACATAATACATAATACATAATACATAATACATAATACATAATACATAATACATAATACATAATACATAATACATAATACATAATACATAATACATAATACATAATACATAATACATAATACATAATACATAATACATAATACATAATACATAATACATAATTACATAATACATAATACATAATACATAATACATAATACATAATACATAATACATAATACATAATACATAATACATAATACATAATACATAATACATAATACATAATACATAATACATAATACATAATACATAATACATAATACATAATACATAATACATAATACATAATACATAATACATAATACATAATACATAATACATAATACATAATACATAATACATAATACATAATACATAATACATAATACATAATACATAATACATAATACATAATACATAATACATAATACATAATACATAATACATAATACATAATACATAATACATAATACATAATACATAATACATAATACATAATACATAATACATAATACATAATACATAATACATAATACATACATAATACATAATACATAATACATAATACATAATACATAATACATAATACATAATACATAATACATAATACATAATACATAATACATAATACATAATACATAATACATAATACATAATACATAATACATAATACATAATACATAATACATAATACATAATACATAATACATAATACATAATACATAATACATAATACATAATACATAATACATAATACATAATACATACATAATACATAATACATAATACATAATACATAATACATAATACATAATACATAATACATAATACATAATACATAATACATAATACATAATACATAATACATAATACATAATACATAATACATAATACATAATACATAATACATAATACATAATACATAATACATAATACATAATACATAATACATAATACATAATACATAATACATAATACATAATACATAATACATAATACATAATACATAATACATAATACATAATACATAATACATAATACATATATAATACATAATACATAATACATAATACATAATACATAATACATAATACATAATACATAATACATAATACATACATAATACATAATACATATAATACATAATACATACATACATAATACATAATACATAATACATAATACATAATACATAATACATAATACATAATACATAATACATAATACATAATACATAATACATAATACATAATACATAATATAATACATAATACATAATACATAATACATAATACATAATACATAATACATAATACATAATACATAATACATAATACATAATACATAATACATAATACATAATACATAATACATAATACATAATACATATTTCATAATCATAATACATAATACATAATACATAATACATAATACATAACACATAATACATAATACATAATACATAATACATAATACATATTACATAATACATAATACATAATACATATATAATACATATTACATAATACATAATACATAATACATAATACATAATACATAATACATAATACATAATACATAATACATAATACATAATACATAATACATAATACATATTATAATACATAATACATAATACATATTACATAATACATAATACATAATACATAATACATAATACATAATACATATTACATAATACTAATACATATTATTACATAATACATAATACATAATACAATACATATCATAATACATATTACATAATACATAATACATAATACATAATACATAATACATAATACATAATACATAATACATAATACATAATACATAATACATAATACATAATACATAATACATAATACATAATACATAATACATAATACATAATACATAATACATAATACATAATACATAATACATAATACATAATACATAATACATAATACATAATACATAATACATAATACATAATACATAATACATAATACATAATACATAATACTATTATAATACATAATACATAATACATAATACATAATACATAATACATAATACATAATACATAATACATAATACATAATACATAATACAATACATAATACATAATACATAATACATAATACATAATACATAATACATAATACATAATACATAATACATAATACATAATACATAATACATAATACATAATACATATTACATAATACATAATACATAATACATAATACATAATACATAATACATAATACATAATACATAATACATAATACATAATACATAATACATAATCATAATACATAATACATAATACATAATACATAATACATATACATATTACATAATACATAATACATAATACATAATACATATTACACATAATACATAATATATTCATAATACATAATACATAATACATAATACATAATACATAATACATAATACATAATACATAATACATATAATACATAATACATAATACATAATACATAATACATAATACATAATACATAATACATAATACATAATACATAATACATAATACATATTACATAATACATAATACATAATACATAATACATAATACATAATACATAATACATAATACATAATACATAATACATAATACATAATACAATAATACATAATACATAATACATAATACATAATACATAATACATAAATACATAATACATAATACATAATACATAATACATAATACATAACCATAATATTATAATACATAATACATAATACATAATACATAATACATAATACATAATATACATAATACATAATACATAATACATAATACATAATACATATAATACATAATATACATAATACATAATACATAATACATATTACATAATACATAATACATAATACATAATACATAATACATAATACATAATATAAATACATAATACATAATACATAATACATAATACATAATACATAATACATATTACATAATACATAATACATAATACATAATACATAATACATAATACATAATACATAATACATAATACATAATACATAATACATAATACATAATACATAATACATAATACATAATACATAATACATAATACATAATACATAATACATAATACATAATACATAATACATAATACATAATACATAATACATAATACATAATACATAATACATAATACATAATACATAATACATAATACATAATACATAATACATAATACATAATACATAATACATAATACATAATACATAATACATAATACATAATACATAATACATAATACATAATACATAATACATAATACATAATACATAATACATAATACATAATACATAATACATAATACATAATACATAATACATAATACATAATACATAATACATAATACATAATACATAATACATAATACATAATACATAATACATAATACATAATACATAATACATAATACATAATACATAATACATAATACATAATACATAATACATAATACATAATACATAATACATAATACATAATACATAATACATAATACATAATACATAATACATAATACATAATACATAATACATAATACATAATACATAATACATAATACATAATACATAATACATAATACATATACATAATACATAATACATAATACATAATACATAATACATAATACATAATACATAATACATAATACATAATACATAATACATAATACATAATACATAATACATAATACATAATACATAATACATAATACATAATACATAATACATAATACATAATACATAATACATAATACATAATACATAATACATAATACATAATACATAATACATAATACATAATACATAATACATAATACATAATACATAATACATAATACATAATACATAATACATATTACATAATACATAATACATATACATACATAATACATAATACATAATACATAATACATAATACATATTACATAATACATAATACATAATACATAATACATAATACATAATACATAATACATATTACATAATACATAATACATAATACATAATACATAATACATAATACATAATACATAATACATAATACATAATACATAATACATAATACATAATACATAATACATAATACATAATACATAATACATAATACATAATATAATACATAATACATAATACATAATACATAATACATAATACATATTACATAATACATAATACATAATACATAATACATAATACATAATACATAATACATAATACATAATACATAATACATAATACATAATACATAATACATAATACATAATACATAATACATAATACATAATACATAATACATAATACATAATACATAATACATAATACATAATACATAATACATAATACATAATACATAATACATAATACATAATACATAATACATAATACATAATACATAATACATAATACATAATACATAATACATAATACATAATACATAATACATAATACATAATACATAATACATATTACATAATACATAATACATAATACATAATACATAATACATAATACATAATACATAATACATAATACATAATACATAATACATAATACATAATACATATAATACATAATACATAATACATAATACATAATACATAATACATATTACATAATGCATAATACATAATACATAATACATAATACATAATACATAATACATAATACATAATACATAATACATAATACATAATACATAATACATAATACATAATACATAATACATAATACATATTACATAATACATAATACATAATACATAATACATAATACATATTACATATTACATAATACATAATACATAATACATAATACATAATACATAATACATAATACATAATACATAATACATAATACATAATACATAATACATAATACATAATACATAATACATAATACATAATACATAATACATATTACATATTACATATTACATAATACATAATACATAATACTACATAATACATATTACATAATACATAATACATAATACATAATACATATTACATATTACATATTACATAATACATAATACATAATACATAATACATAATACATAATACATAATACATAATACATAATACATAATACATAATACATAATACATAATACATAATACATAATACATAATACATAATACATAATACATAATACATAATACATAATACATAATACATAATACATAATACATAATAAATACATAATACATAATACATAATACATAATACATATTACATAATACATAATACATAATACATAATACATAATACATAATACATAATACATAATACATAATACATAATACATAATACATAATACATAATACATAATACATAATACATAATACATAATACATAATACATAATACATAATACATAATACATAATACATAATACATAATACATAATACATAATACATAATACATAATACATATTACATAATACATAATACATAATACATAATACATTATTACATAATACATAATACATAATACATAATACATAATACATAATACATAATACATAATACATAATACATAATACATAATACATAATACATAATACATAATACATAATACATAATACATAATACATAATACATAATACATAATACATCATACATAATACATAATACATAATACATAATACATATTACATAATACATAATACATAATACATAATACATAATACATAATACATAATACATAATACATAATACATAATACATAATACATAATACATATACATAATACATAATACATAATACATAATACATAATACATAATACATAATACATAATACATATTACATAATACATAATACATAATACATAATACATAATACATAATACATATTACATAATACATAATACATAATACATAATACATATTACATAATACATAATACATAATACATAATACATATAATACATAATACATAATACATAATACATAATACATAATACATAATACATAATACATAATACATATTACATAATACATAATACATATTACATAATACATATTACATAATACATATTACATAATACATAATACATAATACATAATACATAATACATATTACATAATACATAATACATAATACATAATACATAATACATAATACATATTCTACATAATACATAATACATAATACATAATACATAATACATATTACATAATACATAATACATAATACATATTACATATTACATAATACATAATACATAATACATAATACATAATACATAATACATAATACATAATACATAATACATAATACATATTACATAATACATAATACATAATACATAATACATATTACATAATACATAATACATAATACATAATACATAATAATGCATAATACATAATACATAATACATAATACATAATACATAATACATAATACATAATACATAATACATATTACATAATACATAATACATAATACATAATACATAATACATAATACATAATACATAATACATAATACATAATACATAATACATAATACATAATACATAATACATAATACATAATACATAATACATAATACATAATACATAATACATAATACATAATACATATTATATTACATAATACATAATACATGTACATATTATGTAATACATATTACATATTACATAATACATAATACATAATACATAATACAAATTACATAATACATATTACATAATACATAATACATAATACATAATTATAATACATATTACACAATACACATAATACATAATACCTTCAATACATATTACATATTGGATGTCCTAAAATACATAATACATATTACATAATACATAATACATATTCATAATAC